>NW_028221993.1:0-140632 GCF_056783735.1 Eptatretus burgeri
CGACTTCGTCCCATCTCCACAGGTAATTGCCATTTTTAATTCGTTTGATTGGTTGGTTGTCATGTTCTTTCGACAATTTTTCTAATCTCCCACTGGAGCTACCCACCTTTCCCAACTGATTGTTACTTTCGGCCTCTGTTCTTCCTGCTTGTCAAAGCTTCAAGAGTAACATTGCATGAAAGAGAAAACATTGAAAAATGCTGTGCATTCATTGGTTGAGGTTATTTCATGAGCTGATTACCGGTGCCCGTGCACGCTTTCCATGGACAGTGAGGATGTTGGAGGAACGTGTATGGGGGGGCGGGGTGAAATGTTGTGAGAGTCCATGCAGACAGCTGGAGAAGCTGTTAGGGTTCGGGTTAGGATTCGAGGAGAAGGCTTCCTTCCGTTCCTCCACGTTTCAACCAATCAAAACGATGCATCGCCTTTCCTCCTTGGTCATGACCATCTGTCAGAGGTTATCACCACCTCTCCACTACTTTGACCAATCAAAGATCGTTCTGATCCAGAGCTTGTCAGAATGCAGCACGAGGTGCATCACCGAACATGATTGGTCCAATGGTATCACGTGCCTCCGAGGATTGGCGATGCAGCATGAAGTACATCACGAACATGATTGGTCCAGTCCTGTTTGCTGGAATCCTCACGCATAACACCACCCACACAACACACGTGGTGTCCCTTGACCAATCAGGAGCAGTATAGTTACAGTATAGTATCGTTTGCTTCAGCTCGATTGGTCTTGTCCAGCTCGTGTTGTTTTCGGGTTTTTTTCTTTCTTGTTGAATCTCAGGTTTCGGGTTTTTATCGAGCATCTTCACCTTTGTTCCCTTGAGTGGTGCTGTGGCTTCTCATTGTCTCCTTCCAGCACAAGGGATGTTTCACCAAACAATGTGGCTGGGTTATTGGTTCACGAAAAAATATTTTCACGAAAAAATAAGTGACCACTATATTCGTTATTGGTATCTGTCTGTCTGTCTGTTGGGTTGTCGATGTCGTCGAAAAAAAAATCTCAAAAAAAAAATTTTGAGATTTTTTTTTCCACCCTTATTATCAGTATTTCCGTCGATATGTTCGCCTGTTGCGTGGTCGATCCAGTCGAAAAAAAAAGTCCAGGCGATTTCAGTAAAAACAATGGCGCTTTCGATGAAACTTGGTTGGTGGGTTCATACCATGACCTAGTTGTGTGCAAATGAGAACCGTTGCTATGGACACCACCGTTGCCAAGCAACGGGACTATGAAACTTTTGAAAAATCATAAAAAAATTATTTTTTCGAAAATCAAAAATCGGCCCACGAGCGACTGTGGGCAGTACATTCAGCCATATTCTCAAAAATTTCCAGCCGGATCCTATGAAAACTGTCGAAGATAGACTTTGAATGAACCCTGGTCGAAAACAATAAAAAAACGAAGTTTGTTATATCTCAGAGACTATGAGTCAGATATACAGGAAACTGGTATGGTAGGTTCCTGGTATGTCCTAGTTTTGTGTGAGAAAGAACCGTTGCTTTGGACCTCTCCGTTGCCCAGCAACGGCCGAAAAACCTCTAAATGTTGTATTTTAACGAAAAAACAATATGCAGCATTAACCCTTGAAGCTAGAATCATGAATTTTCTTGTGCTTAATCCGCAGGTCATTCCCCATCGCATCAGGTTCTATTGGGTAGGCGACTACCCATGTCCGCCTACCGGCTTGTTTGTCTGTCTGTCTGTTCGTTCCAGTGCTCCGTTAATACAATGGCGATTTCGATGAAACTTGGTTGGTCGGTTCATACCATGACCTCGTTGTGTGCAAATGAGAACCGTTGCTATGGACACCACCGTTGCCTAGCATCGCGACTTTGAATTCTTTGAAAAATCATAAAAAATGTATTTTTTCGAAAATCAAAAAATCGGGGCACGAGCGACTGTTGGCAGTACATTCAGCCATATTGTCAAAAATTTCCAGCCGGATCCTATGAAAACTCTCGGAGAAAATAGACTTTGAATGAACCCTGGTCGAAAACAATAAAAAAACGAAGTTCATTATGTCTCAGAGACTATGAGTCAGATATACATGAAACTGGTATGGTAGGTTCATGGTATGTCCTAGTTATGCATGAGAAAGAACCGTTGCTATGGACCCCTCCGTTGCCTAGCAACGGCCGAAAAACCTCTAAATGTGGGGGTATTTTAACGAAAAAAACAATCTGCAGCATTAACCCTTGAAGCTAGAATCATGAATTTTCTCTTGCTTAATCCTCAGGTCATTCCCCATCGAACGGGCCCATCGCGTCAGGTTCTATTGGGTAGGCGACTCCCCATGTCCGCCTACCGGCTTGTCTGTCTGTCTGTCTGTCTGTCCCGAGCATAGCTCCGTGGGTTTTGATCCGATCCTGATAAAATTTTGGTGGGAGGTTTATATCATGATCTCGTTGTGTTTTCCTGGGAATGGGCGTGGTGCGCCCATTATGGGCGGAGCCACGCCCACAAAACGTGTTTTTAGGCGGTAGCCGATTTCAATTTGCATCTTCTCCGAGGGGGTTTGTCGAATCTGACACCAATGGCACCTGCATAGCCCCACGGAGCTCGATTTTTCATTTTTGTCCCAAGGTCAAGGTCACAACGTGACCAACTTAGAAATTTGCGAATTTTGACATAAAAATCCATCTTCTCCGAGGGGTTTGTCGAATCTGGCAGGGGTTTCGGTATTTGGTTAGCCCAATGGCACCTGCATAGCCCCACGGAGCTCGATTTTTCATTTTCGTCCCAAGGTCAAGGTCACAAACTTACAAAATTGCGAATTTTGACATAAAAATCATACGACCGCCCAAACTTTGAGAGCAAGGATGACAATATTTTTATGCATAATCTTGACGTCATTCCCCACCTCAAGTCTTGAAACCATTTTGCTCTATCTCAAACACCTTGCCTGTGGTGCCCCCTTCAAGTTTGTTTTTACGCTGATTTCATCAAAGTTCGGATAATCCGAGGAGTGCGAAATGCCATATAGCCTATATGACGTTATATTGTTCCTGGAATGTTCCAGAGGAAGTTTTGCACCAAAGGTCATAATCCTTGACCTTTGACCTTTAAAGTTCACAAAGGCTAAATTTTCAAAGTTGTGGGAATCGAACCGGGTTTTCGACCTTCTTCGACGAACTAACTCCAATAAGTTATAGCACTTATCCTGTTTCCTTATTTTAATTTTAATCTGCAGAGGATGCTCAAACATGAACTTTGACCTTTGTGTAGATTTTTCTTGTGATGAGAAGACCCACTTCAAATGCCAAAGTGGGGACTGTGTGACTGCATCCTGGCGTTGTGACGGCCTATCTGACTGTGGTGATGGAAGTGATGAAGAAGATTGCCGTGAGTGGACCTTCACTGAAGGAAACTTTGTTTTGTGGTTTGGATGAAACCCAGTTTTGATTGTTATCCTCGTGAAGTGGCTGAACAGATCGAGGCGAAACTTTACACATGTGACATCATAGGTCACATGGTTTGACAGCCATATTAGGTTGAAGGAAAAAATTAAATAATGTTTTCTTTGGAACCGCTTAATCAATTGATGTGAAACTTCAAAATGTGATCTCGTCGTGATGGGAAACACATGTTATAAATTTCAACTTGATCAGATGCATGGTCTGGCAGCCAGAATCATTCAATTTTTTTGATCTGGGTTCTTTTTCTTTTCTTTTTTTAACAAGGCTCACTTGGCTGTGTTTGGTTGGGTTGAGGGAAGGAGGAGTGGAATCTGAAATGTGAATCCTATCCAGGTTCCTCCTGATGACTTCATCTTCGCTTTTTGCTTCAATGTTTTTGATATGGAGCATCTCGCCATTTCTCCACAGGAGGAAATACGTCAACAAATCAAGTAGTGGGCATGAAATGGGCTACCAGTTTGTAAAGAGCAAGGCATGGTGCCAGACTGGATATAAAACACACAAGAGGGCCATTGGAATGTTTTCACTTGCTATTTCTGTTGAGGTTCAAAATGTCATCTCATCAATAAAATTTGTCGTCTGTCTGTATGTTCACGTTTTTTGCAAAGACCGCTGGGCACGCAACCACCACATTTAACACAGACCAAGTCTGATCCAGGGATTGTCCTCAGGGTATTTTCATTCACCAGCTCAACCTTTACACACCCTTAAGAACCCAAAGATCCCTCAGACCTCTTGAGATCCCAAACACCCTTAAAGACCATTAAGAGCCTGAAGACCCTTAAATACCCCCAAACCCTTTGAGACCACAAAAACCCATAAGACCTTGAAGATCCTGAGACCCATAAGACCATTACGACTCGCTCCATGCTTGAAGCCATCTGTGAAGCCATGTGACGATATGTGTATGAATTACATCAGTTGCACCCTGACCACACATACATCTATTAATTGCATACTATTGCAATGTATGCTTGTTGTAGATTTAATGGTCGATTGGTGGGTTTGAGACACGACATTCCTGAGTTCAAATCCTGCTTTGCTGTTCAATTAATTTGCTGTTTTCTTTTTGTTGTGGATTATGCAGCTTCTCAATCCTGTCTGCCTCATGAATTTGTTTGTGGTGGAGGTAAATGCTTACCTTCAAATTGGGTTTGTGATGGAAAGGTGGACTGCACTGACCGATCTGATGAAGCTCCACAAACCTGTGGTGAGTTCAAATACTTTTTTATATTCTAATATGGAGTTTAATTATCCCATATTTTTCGTTAAGCACATTGTTACGAATTTCACCGGTTCGACACCACACACGACAGTGCGAATTACTTATTTTATGTCGATAATTAATAATTAAATATGATCTCGATATACTCGATATACTATATATAGAATTATATACTATATATATAATTATCTGCGCACACAGAAGTACCGAGAATTTATACCTCGACAGAACTCGTACGGAAACGAGCCGCTTAGCGCGCTCGTTCCGTGTGCGATGCCGAGCGGTTTTAATCGCCAAGTTCTGTTGGACCAAATGACCACTTTTATTGGCTTTAACAGCCTGCTAATTTCCCGAACGTGCCGTGGAAGTCAATGGGAGGAAATGGACGCAACGAGCAGTTTTACATTCACACAACGGGACATTTATTAAACAAGCAAGCAATCAATGGGGGAAGAGGACATGACACGAGCAAAGCCTTCAGCCGATGACGATTCACTTATGTACAGGCATGCACTTAAATCATTTCTACTTATAAAGACAAGGCGCCACAATACACTTTCATTCAAAACCCAGAAAAGAAACGGGCCCGTGAGCCTTTATTCCAACTCGGAGCCTGGATGACCGAAGGCTCACAAGAGGCCGGGTAGGTTACCTGGCCGCCCCTTGTGACGGCTCGAAGGTCTTCGTGTTGTTGACCCCTGGTGTCTCTGCTTGGCCCTTGTGTCGCTTCGCGGCAGTCGCTTGAGCGGTTGGGCGGCTTGAGCAGCTGGGCGAGCAGCTTGAGTGGCTGCTTGGTTCCTATCGTTGGTCCGGCTCTCGTCGCGCCCTTTTGTCGGACCCGGCCGGCGACGCTTTCAGAGGAGTGCGGGCCCTTGGCTCTTTTAGAGTTGATGCTCTTTAATGACCCGTCCACTACCTCAGCGACGCTGATCGACCGCCGTCAGGGTCGTTTTCCCAGACCACCAAGCTCCGCCGCTGCGGCTGGCTCTCCTTGCCCGGACTCCGAGGACTCGCTGGACTCCACCGCAGCTGGCACTTTGGCTTCTCCTCCCGACTGGCACTGACTTCCGAAGTCCCGACTGACACTGCTCGCCCGGCGACGACTTCTCTTCACAGCTCTGACTACTGCTCTCTCCGGGCGAGCTCCGCCCTTTATAGGTGGGGGCGACCTGCCCCTTGAACTCTCACCCGAGGCCGGGCCCCGCCCACTCTTCACCTCCGACCTCTCAGCCCTTGAAAGCCTCGCTGGAAACCCCATGTCCGACGTCACGAGTTGGTTTCGGGGAAGCCGTTCTGTGATCCATATATGCAAATCGGCTCGCGTTGTTTGTTGGCGTTTGTGGGAGATGATGGTTCTGATGTTTGTTCGCGTTGTAGGAGATGATGGTTGGCGCGGAGATGGTCTTGTTCGTCGAGAAGATGGCGGTTGGTGTTGTTTGTTCGCGTTTAAAGGAGATGATGGTTGCGATGTTTGGTCGCGTTGTCGGAGATGATGGTTGGCGCGGAGATGGCGTTGATCGTCAAGGAGATGGCGGTGTTGCGATGTTTGAAAATAAAAGATAGAAAAGATTAATGACTACCTCAAAGATACACAGCCCAGCTCACGAACAATTCCCTTTACACATCGGTGGGGGATAGATTCAATGCTGAGCTTACCTTTACACATCCTTACCTGAAACACATACTTCTCGAAATAACTGATCTTCGGGGAACCTGAATGATGTTCTGTGAATTTCCACAACCGCGTAATCAATTCCACAACCGCATACATCTATTTTCTTTGGTACCGCTTCATCGATTGATGTGAAACTTCACAAATGTGATCTCGTCGTGATGGGGAACTCATGTTTTAAATTTCAACTTGATCGGACGCATGGTCTGGCAGCCAGAATTATTTAATTTTTTGATATGGGTTCTTGTTCCTTTTTAAAAAAAACTAGTACGTGCCCGTAAAAAAATAAAAAAAAAAATAATAATAATAAATAAATATTCAAACCGCGAGCAACAAACAACAACCACCAGGCCGTTTCTTCGCTCTCGTGTGCCCGCACGTGCGTGGCCCGGAAGTTCGCATATTATTCGCAGTTACAATTATTCGCAATTTAGTTTTTATACCCAATTATTCAATAAGCGCCAACATATTTTACCTTTTCGCAATGTCGTGGCAAGGAAAAACAAAAAGAGAAGAGAAGAGAGAGAAAATTTTTTTACTTCCTGGTTCGGAGCATACCAGCACTCTGATGTTACCGAAAGTTATGCACCGTCTAATATGAAAACGATCATAACTTGGGCCATTGTGTTTATCTCTAAATGCGCATAAGAAATCGAGAAATTATGAGAATACACGAAGTCATCACTCTCCGGAAGCCCGTACGTTGTAACCCGTAATGGGGATCGCGGCTGAGCTTCCCTTCCCCATTGGCCACGCCCACGCAACAACGTGTCTTGTAGTTGGTTTGGTAAATAAAAGGCCATAACTTGGGAAGCACTTGTCCGATTAATATCAAACCTTGAAAAGGCACATCCTCAGGTCCCCAGCAATATATCTGGCATGTTTCAATTAGATCGGACCAGTGGTTGTCGAGAAACAGCGGTCACAGACACACACACACACACACACACACACACACACACACACACACACACACACACACACACACACACAGACACACACAGAGATTGCTGGAATTATAGACAGATAAGGCTCACTTGGCTGTGCTTGGATGGGTTGAGGGTCGAGGAGCAGCATCTAAAATGTGAATCCTCTCCAGGTTCCTCCTGATGACTTCGTCTTTGCTTTTTGCTTCAATATTTTTGATGTGGAACAACGAGCCATTTCTCTACAGGAGGAAATACTGTTGTGGGGCTGAGTTTCGGCGGCGAGCACGACGGCAAGATGGAGCAGTAGAGTCGGCTCCACCGAACACCCGGAATTTATAGGTCGTCACCCCGGATAACTCCGGAGCCGACGGGTCCCTTATCGGACCGAAGATCGCCAATAGGTCGACCGCGTGGGATAGGGTCGATTGCCAATTTCAATTTACCTCAATACCCATGTCGTCCAAACTACCGGGGAAATTCACTGTCGGCGGAGCTCGAGCGGAACAAGTCGTTAGCGTTCTCGAACCGTTCGTAACCCGAGCGGATGGTTACCGAGGTCCCGAGGTCCAAATGCACAATTTGCCGCTTCCCAATTTCCCAACACACACCGTGCTAAACCAATGGAAGAAACACAGAAACGAGCTGAAACATTTAACAGGGGATTTATTTATAATGGGGGGAAGGGAACACACAAGAGCAGAGTTAAACCGACTGTAAGAAATGCAGTCAATGTCCAAGCAAACACAGGCACTTAACAGTTTCTACTTGCAGACGGGGCCCAAGGACACACACACGCACACACAAATACCCCAAAAGAAGATGGACCTTGAGGTCTTTATTGAAGGTTCCCAGCTCGAGGGAAGATGAGCTGGAAACCAGAGCTATCTTGGACCTTCCTGCCTCGTGCAGCCCTTGACGTTCCGGCTCGGCGAGACTTGAACCCGCAGCTCGATGCCGTTGCAAGTACCGGGTATGTAGGGGAGCGTCGGGCTACAGCACACTCCTTCGGCAAGCGATGAGACCAGAGCCAGCGACGAGGCGAGACCAGAAGCCAGCGACGAGACAAGACCAGAAGCCAGCGACCAGACGATACCAGAAGCCAGTGACGAGACGAAATCAGAAGCCAGCGACGAGACGAAATCAGAAGCCAGCGACGAGACCAGAAGCCAGCGACGAGACGAGACGAGAAGCCAGCGATGAGACCAGAAGCCAGCGACGAGACGAGACTAGAAGCCAGCGACGAGACGAGACCAGAAGCCAGCGACGAGACGAGACCAGAAGCCAGCGACCAGACGAGACCAGAAGCCAGCAACGAGACGAGACCAGAAGCCAGCGACGAGATGAGAGCAGAAGCCAGCGACCAGACGAGACCAGAAGCCAGCGACCAGACGAGACCAGAAGCCAGCGACGAGACGAGACCAGAAGCCAGCGACGAGATGAGACCAGAAGCCAGCGACCAGACGAGACCAGAAGCCAGCGACGAGAAGACACCAAAAACCAGCGACGAGACGAGACAAAAAAACAGATGACCACGCCGTCCCGTCTATTTCTTCCCTCTTTTTGTCGGCGGCGGGGGGTGGGGGGGGACTTGTCTCACTTCTCCGCACCCCTCATTAGCCGGTGAGAAATCGATCGTCTCTCCATGATTGGTCGGGGCGTCTCGATTCCCCGCCCCCCAAAGAGGCTCTGTTTCTCTTGGAGCTCGCTCTGCGCCCATTGGCCGACTGACGGCAAACTTGCTCGCATCTCCCTGATTGGTCGAGAGCCGCTGCAAGGTCCCTCCTTGAACTCCGCCCACCGCGGGCGCTATGGCGTCGGGTTGAGGAAGCGAGGTGAAGGCATGTTGTTGTTGTTATCAGTGTAAAAATCCTATCTATAAAATAACTTCGTGGTGCATGCACACTTAATTCCTATTAAACATAGGGGAAAGGAGCTATCTATCCACATTTACTAATTGAAATAACTGAGCAATGGGGACCTGAATGTTGAGTGCTCATGGGTTCCAGTTTCGTAACAATATGTCAACAAATCAATTAGTGGGCACGAAATGGGTTGCCAGTTTGTAAAGAGTAACGCAGGGTGCCAGACTGGATATAAAACACACAAGATGTCGATTGGAATGTTCTAACTTGCTTTTTCTGTTGAGGTTCAAAGTGTCATCTCATCAATAAAAGTTGTCGTCTGTCTGTCTGTTCACCTTTTTTGCAAAGACCGCTGGCCTGGCAACCACCACATTTTGCACATAGACCAAGTCTGATCCAGGGATTGTCCTCAGGGTATTTTCATTCACCACCTCAACCTTTACACACCCTTAAGAACCCAAAGACCTCTTGAGACCCTGAACACCCTTTAAGACCATCAAGAGCCTGAATACCCTTAAATATCCTAAAATCCTTTGAGACCACAAAAACCAATAACACCTTGAAGATCCTTAGACCCATAAGACCATTACGACTCGGTCCATGCGTGAAGCCATCTGTGAAGCCATCGGTGAAGCCATGTGACAATACGTGTATGAATTACATCAGTTGCACCCTGACCACACATACATCTATTAATTGCATACTATTGCAATGTATGCCTGTTGTTGATTTAATGGTTAGATTGGTGGGTTTGGGACACGAGAGTCCTGAGTTCAAATCCTGCTTTGCTGTTCAATTAATACTAGCTGGGGTAGACTCTGCCTCCCATCCTTCTGAGGTCAGCAACCTGAGTACCATTTTGTTGGGATGATTGAGCTGTTCAAGTATCCTGTGTTGGAGTGGTGACCCGTCCAGGACAGGAGACTACTTTGGCAGCACTGATGCTCTCTGCAGAGTATGATTCCAATGGATTGGATTGGATTCTGATTACTGTAATGAAGGACTGTACCGATTTGGTCTTCCATTTGGATTGATTTATTTTAATGTCATCTATCTGTAATTCCAGCAATCTCTGTGTGTGTCTGTGTGTGTGTGTGTGTGTGTGTGTGTGTGTGTGTGTGTGTGTGTGTGTGTGTGTGTGTGTGTGTGTGTGTGTGTGTGTGTGTGTGTGTGCGCGTGTGTGTGTGTGTGTGTGTGTCTGTGACCGCCATTTCTCGACAACCACTGGTCCGATCTAATTGAAACTTGCCAGACATAGAGCTGGGGACCTGAGGATGTGCCTTTCCAAGGTTTGATATTAATCGGACGAGTGCTTCCCAAGTTATCGCCATTTATTTACCAACCAATGACAGGAACCGTTGCTGTGGCCATTTTTTATCAACCAATGACAGGAAGCGTTGCTTCGTAGCCGTGGTCGATGGGGAAGAGAAACTCAGCCACGTTCGCCATTACGGGTTTTTTCTCTTCACTTCTCTTCTCTTCTCTTTGTGTTTTTCCTTGCGAAAAGGCAAAATACGTTGGCGCAAATTGAATAATTGGCCATTAAAACTCATGATTTATCAAAACGTTGGCAGATCCAGCAGCCTCCGTATTCTTGCCCTGGACGAGGAAACAAAGAAGAAGCGCCGTTTCCTCAGCGATGTTGTTTATGAAGAGGTGCAAACGAGATAAAGGTGTGTACAATGCACATGGAGACGATTTTTATTATTATTTATTGATTGAAGAAAAATTGTACCAAAAATAATTTATCAAAAAAAGTGCACAACTTTTTTTTGTTTCCAATTGTCAAAACGCTGTGGTCTTTGGAAGTGTTAAGGAATTCAGCTCCACTCAGCATGCTTGCCAACGAAATACATCTCAATTTGGTGGTAAAAACGATTCACAACGACGGGTTTCCTTACTCATTGCTCTGCAGTCTGCATTCAACCCCTTCATTTGTCATCTCATTGACCTCATTGCATCGATCTATAATTCCAGCAATCTGTGTGTGTGTGTGTGTGTGTCTGTGTGTGTGTGTGTGTGTGTGTGTGTGTGTGTGTGTGTGTGTGTGTGTGTGTGTGTGTGTGTGTGTGTGTGTGTGTGTGTGTGTGTGTGTGTGTGTGCGTCTGTGTGTCTGTGTTTCTGTGTGTCTGTGACCGCTGTTTCCGGACAACCACTGGTCCGATCTAATTGAAACTTGCCAGCTATATTGCTGGGGACCTGAGTATGTGCCTTTTCAAGATTTGATATTAATCGGACAAGTGATTCCCAAGTTATGGCCATTTATTTACCAACCAATGACAGGACACGTGCTGCGTAGGCGTGGCTAATGCGCCATTTAGTTACCAATCACAGGACACGTTGCTGCGTGGGCGTGGCCGCGTAGGCCGGTGCACAGCCGGACGACGATGACGTCACGTGCCGTGCTGGTTACGATGGGGATCGATCGGTGCCTTAGTTACCGTGGGGTAGGAGTGCCAATGGTAAATGGCAGCGAATGTCATGGCAAGCAAAGACAGGGAGGTAAACTTGATTTTAATTTACTCTGTGTGTAAGTATCACAGCAGTTGTTACTTCAATGCAAGCGATAATTCGTGGAATGATGTGAACATTCCGTACGGGCATGCACTACTTTTGGATAGTGATGACACAGTATTCAAATAATTTCTCGATTTCTTATCCGCATTTATAGATAAACACAATGCCCCAATCCAGTCGTCGTTTATGAGAGCGAAGGAATGGCCTGTGTGGTTGTTTGAAAGTTGTTTTTTTTTGCATGTACGGCCACGCACATATGGGCACGCGAGAGCGAAGGAACGGCCTGTGTGGTTGTTGTTTCTGGCACGCGGTTTGAGTTTTTTTTGCGGGGGGGGAGGGATTGCACGTACGGCCACGCATCTACGGGCATGCACTAGTTCTAAATTAAATTGAATAATAATAAAAACTTCATGGGTCAGGGTCAGGTGTCCCACAAAAGCAGCACTGCTTGGTACCTGGATTGGTACCCGGCTTGGTACCCGGTCATCACTGCCAGCAGTTAGAAAATGGAAGTTCTGATGACATCTCTTTTTAACTACGTAACACACCATTGCACAAACACCACACAACACAATTCCTGGTGAGGGTGTGCAATCTCTGATTGATCTTTTTCTTGTTTTCTTTTTGTTGTGGATTACGCAGCTTCTCAATCCTGTCTGCCTCATCATTTTGTTTGTGGTGGAGGTAGATGCTTACCTTCAAATTGGGTTTGTGATGGAAAGGTGGACTGCACTGACCGATCTGATGAAGCTCCAGAAACCTGTGGTGAGTTCAAATCCTGTTTTGTATTCCAATATGGAGTTTAATTATCCCATATTTTTCGTGAAGCATATTGTTACGAATTTCAACGGTTCGACACCACGCACGACCGCTTACGGCCCCAACCGCAGTCGCGCGTCCGCCTAAAACCGGAATTCAGTCGGAGCTTCCGGACAACTCCGGAAACCTGCTACGGATGCCTTAACGCACCATAAACTGCCAATATTCTGTCCACACGGTACAGCGTTAATCGCCGGATCTCAATATACCTAATTATCCGCGCAGACAGAAGTACCAAGAATTTATACCTCGACGGCATTCGTACGGAAACGAGCCGCTTAGCGCGCTCGTTCCGTGTGCGATGCCGAGCGGTTTTAATCGCCAAGTTCCGTTGGACCAAATGACCACTTTTATTGGCTTTAACAGCCTGCTAATTTCCCGAACGCGCTGTGGAAGTCAATGGGAGGAAATGGACGCAACGAGCAGTTTTACATTCAAACAACAGGGCATTCATTAAACAAGCAAGCATTCAATGGGGGAAAGGGACATGACAGGAGCAAAGCCTACAGTAGATGACGATTCACTTATGAACAGTCATTCGCTTTAATCATTTCTACTTATTAAGACAAGGCGCCACAGGACACTTTCATACAAAACCCAGAAAAGAAACGGGCCCGTGAGCCTTTATTCCAACTCAGAGCCTGGATGACCGAAGGCTCACAAGAGGCCGGGCAGGTTACCTGGCCGCCCCTTGTGACGGCTCAAAGGTGTTCGGGTCGGTGACCCCTGGTGTTTCTGCTTGGCCCTTGTGTCGCAACTCGCCAGTCGCTTGAGCGGCCTGGCGGCTTGAGCAGCTGGGCGAGCAGATTGAATGGCTGCTTGGTTCGCCTCGGTAGTCCGGCTCTCGTCGCGCCCTTTTGTCCGGTCCGGCCGGCGACGCTTTCTGAGGAGTGAACGGGTCCTTGGCTCTTTTAGAGTTGATGCTCTTTAATGACCCGTCCACAACCTCAGCGATGCTGCTCGACCGCCGTCAGGGTCGTTTTCCCAGACCACCAAGCTCCGCCGCTGCCGCTGGCTCTCGTTGCCCGGACTCCCACAACTCGCTGGACTCCACCGCAGCTGGCACTTTGGCTTCTCCTCCCGACTGGCACTGACTTCCGAAGCCCCGACTGGCACTGCTCGCCCGGCGACGACTTCTCTCCACAGCTCTGACTACTGGTTTCTCCAGGCGAGCTCCGCCCTTGAGAGGAGGGGGCGAGCTGCCCCTTGAACTCTCACCCGAGGCAGGGCCCCGCCCACTCTTCACCTCCGACCTCTAACCCCTCGAAAGCCTCGCTGGAAACCCCATGTCCGACGTCACGAGTTGGTTTCGGGGAAGCCGTCCTGTGATCTATATCTGCAAATCGGCTCGCGTTGTTTGTTCAGGAGATGATGGTTGGCGCAGAGATGGCGTTGTTCGTCGAGGAGATGGCGGTGTTGCGATGTTTTAAAATAAAAGATAGAAAAGAATAATGACTACCTCAAAGATTCACAGCCCGGCACACGAACAATACCCTTTACACATCGGTGGGGCGGATGCCAACCTGAAACACATACTTATCGAAATAACAGATCTTCGGGGAACCTGAATGATGTTCTGTGAATTTCCACAACCGCTTAATCAATTCCACAAAAGCATACAACTATTTTCTTTGGAACCGCTTAATCAATTGATGTGAAACGTCACAAATGTGATCTCGTCGTGATGGGGAACACATGTTTTAAATTTCAACTTGATCGGACGCATGGTCTGGCAGCCAGAATTATTTAATATTTTGATCTAGGTTCTTGTTCCTTTTAAAAAAAAATAAGGCTCACTTCGCTGTGCTTGGATGGGTTGAGGGAAGAGAAGCAGCATCTGAAAAGTGAATCCTCTCCAGGTTCCTCCTGATGACTTCATCTTTCCTTTTTGCTTCAATGTTTTTGATGTGGAACAACGAGCCATTTCTCTACAGGAGGAAATACTGTTGTGGGGCTGAGTTTCGGCGGCGAGCACGACCGCCAGATGGAGCAGTAGAGTCGGCTCCACCGAACACCCGGAATATATAGGTCGTCACCCCGGATAACTCCGGAGCCGACGGGTCCCTTATCAGACCGAATATCGCCAATAGGTTGATCGCGTGGGATAGGGTCGATTGCCAATTTCAATTTACCTTAATACCCATGTCGTCCAAACTACCGGGGAAATTCACCCTCGGCGGAGCACGAGCGGAACGAGCCATTAGCGTGCTCGAACCGTGCGTAACCCCAGCGGATGGTCACTGAGGTCCGTCGGTCCAAATGCACAATTTGCCGCTTCCCAATTTCCCAACACGCACCGTGCTAAACCAATGAAAGAAACACAGAAACGAGCTGAAACATTTAACAGGTGATTTGTTTATAATGGGGGGAAGGGAACACACAAGAGCAGAGTTAAACCGACTGTAAGAAATGCCATCAATGTACAAGCAAATACAGGCACTTAACAGTTTCTATTTATCGACAGGGCCCAAGGTCACACACACGCACACACAATACCCCAAAAGAAGATGGACCTCGAGGTCTTTAATGAAGGTTCCCAGCTCGAGGGAAGATGAGCTGGAAACCAGAGCTATCTTGGACCTTCCTGCCTCGTGCAGCCCTTGACGATCCGGCTCGGGGGCACTTGAACCCGCAGGTCGATGCGGCTGCAAGCACCGGGTACAGAGGGCAGCGTCGGGCTACAGCACGCTCCTTCGGCAAGCGATTAGATCAGAGCCAGTGACGAGACGAGACCAGAAGCCAGCGACCAGACGAGACCAGAAGTCAGCGACGAGACGAGACCAGAAGCCTGCGACCAGACGAGACCAGAAGCCTGCGACCAGACGAGACCAGAGCCAGCGACGAGACGAGACCAGAAGCCAGCGACGAGACGAGACCAGAAGCCAGAGACAAGACGAGACGAAACCAGAAGCCAGCGACGAGACGAGACCAAAAACCAGATGACCACGCCGTCCCGTCTATTTCTTCCCTCTTTTTCGTCGGGGGCGGGACGTGTCTCACTTCTCCGCACCCCTCATTCACCGGGGGGAAATCGGTCGTCTCTCCATGATTGATCGGGAGGCGTGTCGGGGCGTCTCGATTCCCCGCCCCCCAAAGAGGCTCTGTTTCTCTTGGAGCTCGCTCTGCGCCCATTGGCCGACCGACGGCAAACTTGCTTGCATCTCCCTGATTGGTCGAGAGCCGCCACAAAGTCCCTCCTTGAACTCCGCCCACCGCGGGCGCGATGGCGTCAGATTGAGGAAGCGAGGTGAAGCCGTGTTGTTGTTGTTATAAGTGTAAAAATCCTATCGATAAAATAACTTCGCAGGGCATTCACACTTAATTCCTCTAAGGCACAGGGGAAAGGAGCAATCTATCCACATTTACTTATTGAAATAACTGAGCAATGGGGACCTGAATGTTGAGTGCTCATGTGTTCCAGATTCGTAACAATATGTCAACAAATCAATTTGTGGGCACGAAATGGGTTGCCAGTTTGTAAAGAGCAAGGCAGGGTGCCAGACTGGATATAAAACACACAAGATGTCCATTGGAATGTTCTAACTTGCTATTTCTGTTGAGGTTCAAAGTGTCATCTCATAAATAAAAGTTGTCGTCTGTCTGTATGTTCACCTTTTTTTGCAAAGACCGCTGGGCTGGCAACCACCAGACCAAGTCTGATCCAGGGATTGTCCTCAGGGTATTTTCATTCACCACCTCAACCTTTACACACCCTTAAGAACCCAAAGCTCCCAAAGACCTCTTGATACCCCGAACACCCAAACACCACGACCATCAAGAGCCTGAAGACCCTTAAATACCCTAAAATCCTTTGAGACCATAAAAACCCATAAGACCTTGAAGATCCTTCGACCCAGAAGACCATTACGACTCGGTCCATGCGTGAAGCCATCTGTGAAGCCATGTGACAATATGTGTATGAATTTCATCAGTTGCACCCTGACCACACATACATCTATTAATTGTATAATATTGCAATGTATGGGTGCCTGTTGTTGATTTAATGGTTAGATTGGTGGGTTTGGGACACGAGAGTCCCGAGTTCAAATCCTGCTTTACTGTTCAATCAATACCAGCTGGGGTTGACTCAGCCTGCCATCCTTCTGAGGTCAGCAACCTGAGTACCAGCTTGTTGGGATGATTGAGCTGTTCAAGTATCCTGTGTTGAAGTGGTGACCCGTCCAGGACAGGAGACTACTTTGGCATCACTGATGCTCTCTGCAGAGTATGGTCCCAATGGATTGGATTGGATTCTAATTACTGTAATGAAGAACTGTACCAATTTGGTCTTCCATTTGGATTGATTTATTTTAATCTCATTCTAAATTAAATTGAATAATAATAAAAACTTCATGGGTGAGTGTCAGGTGTCCCATCAAAGCAACACTGTACCTGGATTGGTACCCGGCTTGGTACCCGGCTTGGTACCTGGCCGGCTTGGTACCCGGTCATCACTGCCAGCAGTTATAAAATGGAAGTTTTGATTACATCTCTTATTAACTACGTAACACACCAGTGCACAAACACCACACAACACAATTCCTGGTGAGGGTGTGCAATCTCTGATTGATCTTTTTCTTGTTATCTTTTTGTTGTGGATTATTCAGCTTCTCAATCCTGTCTGCCTCCTGATTTTGCTTGTGTTGGAGGTAAATGCTTACCTTCAAATTGGGTTTGTGATGGAGAGGTGGACTGCAATGACCGATCTGATGAAGATCCAGCAACCTGTCGTGAGTTCAAGTCCTGTTTTATATTCTAATATGGAGTTAAATTTACCCACATTTTTCGTTAAGCATATTAACATGATCTCTTTGTTGGTGCTGTGACTATCTTTGAGCTCATCAGCCTGGTTTTTTGTTGGTTTTTCCCACCTTCATTACAAAAACAAAACAGACCTGTGGTCTTGCTTCAATAGTTGTGATGGCGATGCCTGACAATGCTTTTGTTTCAGACAATAGGACCTGCCCTCCTACGGAGTTTGCATGTGGTGGTCGAGTGATAAGTCATTGCATATTAAAGGCTTGGCTGTGCGATGGGGACGAAGATTGCAACGACGGAGCGGATGAGATTGATTGTGGTAAAGATGCTGTGCATTTATTGGTTGAGGTTATTTTATAAGCTGATTACCGGTACCTGTTTACCATGGACTGTGAGGAGGTTTGGGAAACGTTTATGGGAGGGGGGGATGAGATATGCCGGCAGTCTTTTGCCAGGTCGATGTTATGGGTTTGGGATTTAATATATAAATGTTCTCGTGGTTTTATATAGAACACGGCGGTTTCAAAGAAAATGTTTCTGTTTGGATGTGTTTTATCATTATTGGAATACCCTGCTATGCTGCCATTCCTCCCTAACACTGCCTTCCCTCCCCCTCCCCTCACAGTTCCTTCACTTGCTCTTACACTGCCTTCCCTTCCCCTCATTCTGCCTTCCATTCTCCTTAGGTTGCCTTCTCTTCCTCTCACGCTGCTTTCCCTTTCCCTCACTCTGCCTCACTTCCCCCTCATAGCTCATGCTGCTTCCCCTCAAGCTGCCTCCCCCCCCATGCTCCTCCTGCCTTCACGCTGCCTCCCCCTTTCATCAGACTACCTTCCCTCCCCTGAGGCTGCCATCCCTTCCCTTCCCTCTTTCTGCTTCCCCTTCCCTCCCCTCATACTGCCTTCTTTTCTCCTCATGCTGTCCTCCTCCGAAACCCCCTCCACCACCAGACAACTCTCTGGGGGTCGAGGAGAGGAACAGGGGTCAAAGAATGTGTGAATTGGACGAATGAAAGTTTTTTTGTTTGTTTTTATTCGTCAGAGCTGCTGCTCGGATCAATTCCCCAATTTGTCTCAGGTTCGCAAGAGATTCTCGAGGTTATCGTATGTGTGGAAATTAACTAAAGGCACAAATTAGTCCGTTTGCCACCCGTATATGTTCTGTACTCAACCTTGTTGTGATGAGAAGTGTATTGTTTTTTGATGGTTTCGTATTCACGTGGGTCTACAGAGAAAATTTGGCTTGGTTACCGAAGCGGCAACCTTGGGGAACTCCGCGAATTTGCATAAATCCAAGATGGCCAACACGGACGGGGGTGGAATATAACTTTTCAACCAATTAACTTATAATCACGTGTGATCCCTCTTTTCTGTATAATTTTGACCTGAGCAATCGATTTTTGAGGTTAAATTTGTGATTTGGGGTCAATTCAGGGTCAAAGGTCAAATTCAAGGTCATTTTTTGGCCAAAAATGAAATAATATAATAATAATGACATTTTCAGAGCAATAGTGGTCAAGCGTTTATTCAGTAACGTCGATCACTCCCATTCATCATCAGAGCCGAATGCAAGATCAAGATGTTCAGTTTCCTCGTCATCTTACACATCTGCTTCTCCTTCCTCTTCCATTTCATCTTGGTCTTCGTCTCCTGTCTTGAACGGGTTGAAGCAGGCGTCACGACAAACACAAGCGCAATACACAGTGCATGATATCTTTCCA
Organism: Eptatretus burgeri; assembly: GCF_056783735.1. NCBI lineage: Eukaryota > Metazoa > Chordata > Myxini > Myxiniformes > Myxinidae > Eptatretus > Eptatretus burgeri. The sequence goes on from NW_028221993.1 coordinate 18,929, forward strand.
TGGTGACAGCTGCAACGTTCAGTGCCGCACACCTTCACCGCCGCCTTACAGCCCCACCGCACTACATCCATGAGATCTTGGGGTCCTGGGGGCTGATCGGAGGTTGCTGGTACTGGGGTGCCATCTTTTATTTCCCACCTATACTTCGTGATGTCAAGTTTAGGTGGAGCCTGCTAGTCAGCAGATTTTGCAAGTATGGTCTGCATCCCTGGCTTAGCGCGGCCATACTCCAGCATACCTGCGGGATGAGGTTGCTGGAATTAATGTGAGAGGACATGGGTAGTGCGTCAACCATTGGGTGTGAATACCTGGAGATCGAAGTTGTCAAACCACGCGAAGTTGGCGCCGACGGTTCTACACAACCCCATGAACTGGTGGAGAACCTGTGCATTGTCACCTCGTGGACGAGCGGCCAATTTTCGGAATCTCAGGGCATTATCGTACGAGGTCGTGAAGCCATGTTCATGAAGGGGTTTGAGAAGTTCGGAACTGCCATGCCGGTGCAACAGCTTGACGGTCAGTCCTAACGTTGTCTGATTTCTGGTTCCTGTCACGTGACTCTGAATTGACAGGCTCAGAGATTTCTTGGTCACTTTACCACCGGCGACCAGGTCCAAAACCAACTTCAGCAAACTTGGGCTGGTCGCTTTGATTGTGTTGTTCTGTGTAAACTCTCATAGGTCATAATTGGCACTGCTGTACTTGACCGACCGTGCCTCATGCTTCATCTGCCTCACCATGGAAGAAATGCTCCTCTCATCCGTATCATCGACCTTAACTATCTTGAGACTTTTACCAACGGACTCATGGAAACCAACAGTGGCAGCACAGCCATCTACCCGAACAACGATAACATCCTTACTCATGCAGTCAGTCAACTTGCTTCACATGTCACGTCGAGCGAGCTTGCCACCTCGATCCGAGTACAGGGAATGCAGTTCAACACTATTCCATATTCTGGACCTGTCTCGGTTCATGTACTCAACGACTTCCTTCAGAGCATTTTGATCTGCACTACCAGTTGGCAAATCAGCATATGTGGGGACTTTCGTGAAACTGTTATCGCAGCGGACGTGGTACTTGCACTCAGCAGAAGGTAGATCAGAAACAAAAAAGTTGCAAGGTGCAACTTGACCCTTCTCGCGACATCATCATTACGCTGCTCAGAAACATCAGGGAGCATATCTTTCATAGTTGGGAGTGGGTTACGTTCTGTGTCAAAACTTTCTTTGGTCATACACTCGCGAACGCGGTCCCATCTTTCTGGGTGTCTATCATCAGTGGGTAAACATTCCTCGCTACAGAACATACAATCACGTTTGTATTCAAACACACCTTTGTCAGCGACCTGAGTATGAGACCTTGTAGTTGTCCTTACACCCTCATCTTCAGCCTTTCTTTTCTGTGACTTTCTCACTCTCTCAATTTTCTCCTTTGATGTACAAGTACAGGAGCAACCTTTGTGGCAGGCGATGCTTGCCGCATCTCCACCAACATCAATAATGTTCTGAAGCTTAGCCTGCAGGTCCCCATCTCCACCAGATTTGGCGCACGAGATGAGCTTCTTGATCCTGATCTCTCAGTGAATTTCATTTCTTCTCCACCTCCGTGACACACCGGGCGAAGACTCCTTGAGTCAGCCATCATACGTTTCTCTGAAAAGAAGAAGAGGTGAGATTATAATCAACGGGATCGTTCATAATCTATCGAGTAGGAGTGATCTGCAGGTTGATGCAGGGGTCAAAAAGTTTTAAACCCCTCAATAGTCCAAAAATGACATTGAACTTGACCTTTGACCCTGAATTTGACCCCCGAACCACACAACTGACCTCAGAAATCGATTCCTCACCTTGAAATTATCCGGAAAAAAATGTATCACACGTGATTGTGGGTTGATTGGTTGAAAAGTTATTTTCCACCCCCGTCCGCGGTGGCCATCTTGGACTTATACAAATTATCGGAGTTCCCCAAGGTTACCACTCCGGCAACCAAGCTAAATTTTTTCTATAGACCCATGCGAGTACGAAACCATCAAAAACAATACACTTCTCGCAACAACAAGGTACTCAACCTGGCAACTGGACTAATTACTGGTGGAGATTTTTCCATGATTGAAGGAAAACACCCTTCCTTCCGTTCCCCTTCCCTCATGCTTACCCCCTCCAAACCCCCCATCCCCCCGTACGGACGTCTCTGGGCGGTGTCTGGGTGTTGTTTCGTGTAACCCGTTTGAATTGATGTTTTAATGTTCCCAATTTCACTCAATCCTGTACTAATGTCGGCATTAGGGGATCATTCCCACCCCCCACTTTCCCTCAAGTCCCCCGATCAAACGCATGTCCAGAACACCCCCTTCCCCTCCCCACTCCCTCCCTCTCTCCTCCGTTTTATGAGACTCCCGGAGTGTATAGTGACGTGTCGTGAGGCCTCGCTCTCCTCCACCCCTTCCTCGCTTTCCCCCTTAACCTTGAATTGTGTTTGTGTTCATTGTCATGATCTCATATTTATTCCAACATGTGCATCGACAGGTGAAGGTGTCATGTTTACTTTTCCTCGGTTTAAAAGCTCGAATTGAAGTTTGTAAAATGTCTAACAGGAGCTTTTAATCCCTTTACTATTTGATCCAAGAATTGAACATGTCACCTGGCTCCACAGGTGAGACGACTATTGCACCTGGCTCCACAGGTGAGACGACTCTTGCACCTGGCACCACCCGTGAGACGACTCTTGCACCTGTGTGGGAAGTCGTACCGGCAACACCCAAGCCACCACAAATCACCATCTTCCCAATTCCCCATACAGGTTTGTAGGTTTGAGTTGGGAGAACAGGATGTTCATGGGTTGTATTGAGGTTTCATTTGCTTGTCCCACACCATGTCGTTCTCACACTATAACTGGACGTTTGACGACTTTGGTTTTAATAATGTTTTGAGTTTTCATTCCAATATTATTATTTATTTATTTCTTGGAGCATCCACCACCCGTTGTCCAACCTGCAACATTTGCTGATGTGAATCGACTACGTCACATCTCCAAAGGTAATTGCCATTTTTAATTGGTTTGATTGGTTGGTTGTCATGTTCTTTGGAGAATTTTTTTTAATCTCCCACTGGTGTTCCCCACCTTTCCCAACTGATTGTACTTTAGGCCTCTGTTCTACCTGCTTGTCAAAGCTTCAAGAGTAACATTGCGTGAAAGAGAAAACATTGAAAGATGCTGTGCATTCATTGGTTGTGCATTGAAAGGAAATAATCGCGCACCATTACCCGCTGCCCCACCTCGAAGCTGCGCAGCTGCGTCGGACGCGACATCGCCCCACTCCCCGACCCTCCAGGTCGTAGAAAATCCAGCCTGGACCGCAAAGCCCGTCCATAGAGACGAATAGCCGGCGAATCACCCGTGACAGGATGAACTGCGTTCCTGTAATGGAGCAAAAAGACATCGACCACCGTCTGCACAGGTGCAACACCCCCCCTGCGCAAAGCCCGCTTCAACATCTTGACAAACGACTCAGCTTGGCCATTCGTCTCAGGGTGATACGGTGCGGACCTTAGATGTCGAATACCATTCTGGCGCATAAACTCATCAAATACACCCGCGATGAACTGCGGACCATTATCAGAGACCAGGATCTCCGGCAACCCTTTATTAGCAAAGATCGTCCGCAGCTTCTCTACTGTAATGTTTGCTGAAGTATGCTGCATTACCACAACCTCCGGCCATTTAGAGAATGCATCAATCACAATCAAAAACATCTTGCCATTCACCGATCCCGCAAAATCTACATGGACCCTCTGCCAAGCTCGGTCTGGCACAGGCCAGAGACCCGAAGCTCGACGCGGGTTATCAGCATCTGTCTGGCACGTGGCGCAACGCTTAACCAACTGCTCAATGTCTTTGTCCAACCCCGGCCACCACAACAGGCTATGAGCAAGACTCTTGGTCTTCACGATGCCAAGGTGACTGACATGCAGTTCTTCCAAACAACGCTGCCTGAACCTCGGTGGAATCACCGTCCTCATTCCCCACATTACGCACCGTTGGACCAACGACAGCTCCGCTGCGCGTGACGTGAAAGGTTGAAAAGCCGGTGTCGAAGGCAGATCACTCCAATTCCCCGTAGAAATCGCCTGGACGACACGGGCAAGCACCGGATCACGAGCCGATTCCACCGCGACCTGCCTGGCCGTGACCGGCTCGCTTTGGACCTGGTCCAGCGCGAACACATCGACCCGGTCGCCCAACTCAGACGCAGCTGGACCCTCCGCACACGGCAAGCGTGAGAGCCCGTCGCAGTTAGCATGCTTCTCGGTGCTTCGGAACTGAATATCATAATCGTAAGCACCCAGAAACAGACACCACCGCTGTATTCGCGCGGCTGCTACCACCGGCACCCCGCGTTCGGGTCTCAGGATGAATTGAAGCGGTTTGTGATCCGTCTGCAAAGTGAAATGCCGCCCCAGCAGATATTGATGAAACCTCCGCACACCCCAGACGAGGCTGAGAGCCTCACGCTCAATCTGGGCATATCCGCGCTCTGCTGTGGACAGGGTCCGGGATGCAAACAAACAGGCCGCTCGGAACCATCGTCCATCCTGTGGGAGAGCACTGCCCCGATGCCATATGCAGAGCTGTCGCATGCCAATAGGAGCGGACGCGCAGGCTCGTAGTGCACGAGGACCGTATCCTCTGTGAGCAGCCGCTTGACGCGGTCGAACGACGCCTGGTGTGCAGGCCCCCAAGCCCAGCGCTCGTCCTTCTTGAGCAACCGCGTTAACGGCGCAAGTTGTGAGCTGAGCCCGCGCACGAACCTTTGGTAATACTGGGCCATGCCAATGAACGAGCGCAGCTGCGTCTTGTCGCGAGGCGGTGGCATGCGCTGAATCGCCTCCACCTTCCGAGGACCTTTCAACATCCCCTCCGGCGTGATGATGTGCCTGAGGTATTCCAAGCGCTGCTTGAAGAACGCGCACTTGTCCCTGTTTAAGCACAGGCCGCACGCTTCTAGCTTTGTCAGCACTTGGGCAATGTTCGCAAGATGCTCGTCCGCCGTTTTCCCCGCAATGAGCACATCGTCCAGGTAGGTCTGAGCGGGCAGGCCAATGCAAACCTGATCCATGGCTTTCTGCCACAAAGCTGGGGCCGAAGCAATCCCAAAACAGAGTCGGGTATATCGATAGAGTCCTTGACACGTGTTGATTGTCAAAAGCTCGCTACTCCCGGGATCCATCGGCAGGTGAAAATATGCATCACGCAGGTCTAGCTTCGTGAAGTATTGACTCCCCGCCAATCGCGCATATATTTCATCGATTGACGGCAGTGGATATTGCTCCACGCTGAGCCCCGGGTTAACCGTGGATTTGAAGTCCCCGCACAATCGGACGTCTCCATTCCGTTTCAGCACCGTGACAACTGGGGTGGCCCAATCCGAGCACGACACCCGTTCGATCACTCCACAGGCCTCCAGCCTATCCAGTTCACCCTTGACCTTGTCCCGCAAGGCATACGGCACCGGACGCGGTTTACAAAACCGAGGAACCACCCCCTCCTTCAAGAAGAGTTTCGCCTCCATGCCCTTGAGTTTTCCAAGGTCGTCGCTAAACAACCCTTGATGTCTTTGAAGAATCTCCTCCAACTGATCCTCCCACTGTCTCGGCACGGGTTGTACAAGGTTTACTGCGGCCCAGTCTAGCCTGATGCGGGCCATCCAATCTCGGCCGAGGAGAGACGGCCCGCTCCCCCGCACGACGTACACCCGAAGCGTGGCGACCTGGCCTTGGTACCGCACAGACACGTCTGCCATCCCGACTGGCGTTATCTTCTCGCGGGTGTACGTGAACAGCGTGAGGTTGGACCTGATAAGCTTCAAGCCGTTGAGTCTACGCGCGGTCTGTTCGCCGATGAGCGACACCGCTGCTCCCGTATCGACCTGGAACGTGATCGGCGTTTCGTTCACTTCGACTTCCACCGTCATCGGGCGCGCTGTCGCCGGGCCAATTGAAAACAGGCTCAACAACGGCCGCTGGTTCCGCCCCGAGTCGCCTCGCACATCGCCGTCCACGACTTTAACGGTGGCCGTCGCCCCACGGCACACACGCGCCAAATGACCCACCTTGTGACAATTCAAACACACGTTGCCTTTACACGGGCATGCACGGCGCAGGTGTCGACCTCCACATCCCAAGCATGTCTGCGGGGTCACCCCGCCGCACGCGCGGCCGCGTGGCGACGTCCGACCCGCATCGAAGGTCGTGCGCGCGTCCCGGGGTGCTCGCGACCCCGCGTGGCCGGTGATGGCTCGAACATCCCCGCGAGTCTGCTCGACCGCTGTAGCCGTGGTGACCGCCGAGTCGAATGTAATGGCTTCATCCTTCAGCCGTAAAACCGCTGAAACCATTTTCGCATCTCGTAAACCAGCAATAAAACGATCTCTGAGCCGAGCTGGCCGCTCCCCCGCCGTGAACTTGCAGGCCACGGAAGCACGCTTAATCCGCGCCACGAACTCAGCGACGCGTTCCTCTGCCCCTTTCGAGAGGCGATCGAACTGGAATCGAGCGAGCTGCAATGACTTCTCCGGCGCCATGTGTGCTTTCATTTTCTCCACAATGTCCCGAAACGCCAGCCCGTCATCACGGGGCCTGTTCGGTGCCACTAAATCACCCAGCAGCCGATAATGCTCCGGCGAAAGCGAAGCGAGCAAGATCGACTTCTGCTTGCTCTCGTCGACCACATCGTTCGCGTGGAAATAGCATCCCAATTGCTCCGAAAACAATTCGAAGTCGTCCCCGTCGAAAACGGGCATAAGTCCGTATTCAACCATCCTCGTCAGCCAACTAGAGTGTACCAGGTGCGGTGGGACGCAAGAAGCACGCGGGCCACCATCTACTCCGCTTTATTGCGCGACCAGAAGCACACTCTTGCCACCCCAGCGGGCGAGGCATCCCATCTTGCCAGCGGGCGAGGCATGATATACGAAAACCCAATCACGTGACACAGCACAATTTCATGAGCTGATTACTGGTGCCCGTGCACGCTTTCCATGGACAGTGAGGAGGTTGGAGGAACGTGTATGGGGGGAGGGGGTGGGGGTGCGGGGGAGGGGTGAGACATCCATGCTGCAGGCACGACTTTGCTGGGTAGATGGTATGGATTTTAATTTTTAAATTCCCCCTCCCGGTTTTATATAGAACTAGACGACCTGTGAACCCGTTGGATTCCCGTAGTGACAATGGTTGATAAAAAAATCATTTCAAGAAAAAAAAAAAGACAGCTCCAGCGAACTATACCACTGAGGTTGTTTGCATTGATCAAATAACCCCGAAGAGTACTTGACTGAATCGGGAATTGATTTTTCAATTTTTTGTTTTTGTTTTTGGCCGATTTGAATGAAACTTGATAATGCGCATCAATGTGCAAAAAAACGGAGAAAAGAAAGTCGAAGAAATTATTGTGCGTCATCTTCTAAACAAAATTTTATTTATCAATGAACACGGAAGTATTCAATCAAAATGAGGATGTTTATTTTATGCTTAAAAACTCATCGTTCTTTGTCAATACGACATGTTTGAGATTGAAAAATAAATTATTTCAAGAAAAAAAAAATGATAGCTCCAGCGAACTAAACCGCTGAGGTTGTTTGCATTGATCCAATTCTCCCGAAGAGGACTTGACTGAATCGGGAAATGATTTTTTAATAATTTTTTCATTGCCCGATTTTAACGAAACTTGATACTGCACATTGCATGAGAATGGTGAGTATGCTGGCCCGAAAATTTTTGCTCTATCGTGTGCCGTTTTGGCTGTATTTTGGGAACATACATACATACATACATACATACATACATACATACATACATACATACATGATGAGAGTTTTAGTAATATATAGATACAGCGGTTAGAAAGAAAGCATTGCCGTATGGGTGCGTTGTATCATGATGGTAATACCCTGCTATTTGCTGCCATTCGTCCCTGCACCACCTACTGACATTCCCAGGAAAACTCCCGGCATGACATCGACAATGAAAGGTGTCATGTTTACTTTTCCTCGGTTTAAAAGCTCGAATTGAAGTTTGTAAAATGTCTCACAGGAGCTTTTAATCCTTTTACTATTTGATCCAAGAATTGAACATGTCACCTGGCTCCACAGGTGAGACTACTCTTGCACCTGTGTGGAAAGTCGAACCTGCAACACCAAAGCTTCCACGAATCACCATCCATCCAATTCCCCACACAGGTTTGTCGGTTTGAGTTGGGAGAACAGGATGTTCATGGATTGTATTGAGGTTTGATTTGCTTGTCCACACCATGTCGTTCTAACTCAATGACTGGACGTTTGACGACTTTGGTTTTAATCATGTTTGGAGTTTGCATTATAATATTATTATTTATTTATTTATTCGGGGTTCCACCCGTTATCCAACCTGCAACATTTGTTGATGACATTTGGCAATGCATGAAACGAGCCATCCTTTACTCCCAGCATTCATTGCGTTCTTACTTTTCAGCTGTCGCTGCTCTTCGAGGAAAGGGGGACAACTCTTCTCCAGCAGCAGCTGCTGTAATTGTCCCACTACGTAAGTATATTTTATTCCATCCTTGGCTCGGACAATTTCCATTGACTTGTCAATGTGCTTCCATTCAAGTGATCAATGAAATTTCACAGCTGATCTGAACAAACTGCTCCCCCAGTGCTTGTTCTGGCTTGTGCTGCTGGGTTCTACATTTTCCGCAAACGGCGGCTCCTGGAAGTCAAAACTTCACGGTTTGAGAACCCTGAATACATGAAGACTCCAGATGGTGAAGAGTTTGCAATGGACTGCTCATCGACAGATGACCACACGTACCTTGTTGTAAGAGACGTTCTTTATTAATAAGGTTTATCAATACCTGTCAGGTCACTTTTCTGAACATTTTGTTTTGTTTTCAGATGGTTGGAGTGAATGAAGAACAACACTGAAGATGCTGCAAGGTTGACCAAATCAGACATTGTGGTGTTTCTCTTTTGGCCTTTCGGCTGTGAAATGTCACCGTCGACTCCCTTACCCTGGTTGTGAATTCTACTTGAATGTGAAACCACATCATTTTTTTATTATTTGTTAATTTTCGTGCCGTTGAAATGTTCTGTAATTTCACCGGTGTTACTTGTTTCACTAAACTCTGTGGAGTGGCCCGACAGGATCCTGCACTATTTATACGAGTGACTTAATAATATATATATATATATATATATATATATATATATATATATATATATATATATATATATTTCCTGTTCATGTTGGCTTTATTACCTGTTATTAAACAACATATCGAGCTCAGAGCACCTGTCAAGCCATGCTACTAAACCCTGGCCAAAGTGTGTACAGAGTTGTAATTTCTCATTTTTGGAGTTAATTTCCATCCACATGGAAATTGTATTGATGTTTGCACTGCTGCTGCCAAATGTGATTGTCTTGACTGATTGTATCCAAATTACTTTGAACATGCGAAGGAAACATTTGAATAAAACAAATGGTTCAATCTTGTCAGTGTAATCCTGCTATGTTTCTTGGGATTTGCATGTGTATGCTCCCCTTGTGCGTTTCTGTGTGTTTGCTCTCCTACGATCCTCCACGGTGGATACAAAAAATAAATTATGGCTGGGATACCACTTCACCGATGACGTCATCGTTATCACTCTTATACACCACACGGGGAGTTGATGACATGTGCCAAGTTGATGACATCGCCGACTGGGCATCCACCATCATGCAAAGTCCTTTCTTGACACACCTGAGCTCCTGACCACGCATAAAGCTTTCATCCGCAGCCTGATGGAGTGCTGCTCTCTTCTCTGGGCTGGAGCTCCCACCTCTCACCTTTCTCGGCTTTACTCTGTGGAAGCTGAGTCTTTGGGTCTCTCACTCTCAGCGCAGGCAGGTCGGTGGTCTTTCTGTCTTCTAACGTCTCTTCCCCGACCTCGCTCCCACACCCCTTCCCGACCTGCACTGTCTGAGATATGTCCCCCCCACATTTCCACAGTGCGCTCAAGGTCCGCCACCTTGTTCCAAACCTGACATTCCCTCATTGTAATCTGAACTTCCTTATTCTGAACTTAACATTCCCTCTTTCTATTGTAAACACACTTGTTTCAAACCTGACATTCCCTCGTTGTAATCTGAACTCCCTTGTTCCAAACATGACATTCCCTCATTGTAATCTGAACTCCCTTATTCCAAACCTGACATTCCCTCGTTGTAATCTGAACTCCCTTATTCCAAACCTGACATTCCCTCGTAATCTGAACTCCCTGTTCCCATTCAAGTGCTGCCTTTGTCGGGATCAGGAAGTTCCGTCTCAGGTGCAGCCGATGTATCTCTTCCATGAGCCTGATCCTCTCAGTCTCTTTGATCTTGACCACAAGTTTCGTGGCTTCGCTGAAGATCATGACGTCGGTGTCACGTTTGATTCCAACCAGCTCGTCCACATTGTTTTGTAACTCCTTGCAGTCCCGCTTCAGTTTATTCCTCCGATTCGTCTTCATTAATTCTCTCCGGGTTTCCTCTCCACATTCATGGAACAACACAACTCCGGAAGAGAACAAATACATCTTTTACTGCGTTTTCTTTCACAACTCACGTGGCAGGTCGAGTTGATGACACGATGTTGGTGGAACGTCCACCAGGCTGAACATCCCACCGATAGGTCGTATCTGGATTCGGACCTGAACCAAAACCGAATCAGCTTGTTCTTGTCACCGAACCAACTCATCCGTCTCGTTTCGTCATAACTCGTCCACAACGTTTTGAGATGCGATAGTTATCGAACCTCCAACAACCCTGAGTCTTATCATGTCGCAACTTCCGGTTCTATCATTATTTATTTCGAACTCACGAAAATCGTCGCCATGGACACGAAGCCCCGTCCACTTCGAGCAGCCATGTCCGAAGAGGAGGAGGAATGGTGGTCGCTGATTTCTGAGGTAAGATCCCTGAAGGTTTTTAAAAATCTCATCCTCCCTCACATTACCTCATCATATCACCCACTTCATTCGTGTCTCGTCGTGTTGGGGATTTTGTTAAAGCCTGGGCGTGACTCGGCCTAAAATGGCGGCCATGTGGGCCTGAAATGTTGGTCATCGGGCCTGAAATGTTGGTCATCGGGCCTGAAATGGCCGCCATCTGGCCTAAAATGGCGGTCATCGGGCCTGCAATGTTGGTCATTGGGCCTGAAATGGTCATCGGGCCTGCATTGTTGGTCATCGGGCCTAAAATGGCGGTCATTGGGCCGAAAATGTTGGTCATCGGGCCTGCAGTGTTGGTCATCGGGCCTAAAATTGCGGCCATCGGGCCTAAAATGGCATTCAGCGGGCCTAAAATGTTGTTCATCGGGCTTAAAATGTCGGCCATCGGGCCTAAAATTGCGGCCATCGGGCCGAAAATGGCATTCAGCGGGCCTAAAATGTTGTTCATCGGGCCGAAAATGGCGGCTATCGGGCCTGAAATGGCGGTCATCGGGCCTAAAATGTTGGTCAGCAGGCCTAAAATGTTGGTCATCGGGCCTAAAATGGTGGTCATCGGGCCTAAAATGGCGGTCATCGAGCCTAAAATGGCGGTCATCGGGTCTAAAATGGCGGCCATCGGGTCTAAAATGATGGTCATCGGGTCTAAAATAGCCGTCATCGGGTCTAAAATGGCGGTCATCGGGCCTAAAATGGCGGCCATCGGGCCTAAAATGCCGGCCATCGGGTCTAAAATGGCGGTCATCGGGTCTAAAATGGCGGCCATCGGGTCTAAAATGATGGTCATCGGGTCTAAAATAGCGGTCATCGGGTCTAAAATGGCGGTCATCGGGCCTAAAATGCCGGCCATCGGGCCTAAAATGCCGGTCATCGGGCCTAAAATGCCGGTCATCGGGTCTAAAATGGCGGTCATCGGGCCTAAAATGGCGGTCATCGGGCCTAAAATGGCGGTCATCGGGTCTAAAATGGCGGTCATCGGGTCTAAAATGGCGGTCATCTGGCCTAAAATGGCGGCCATCGGGCAGTTCTGGAATGGGGGCGGGAGGAGGGATTCGTGCTGGGAAATCGTTTTGGTTGATGACGTGCACACGTCCTTACAGGTTCAGGAACGAGATAAGATGAAGCTGAGGACGAAAACCCACAACCTTCCTCGGCAAGCGAGTGACTCCACACTTCTGAACGACGTGAGTTGTGACATCTCGTTCGGTATAAAATCCCTTCGGGACGTCCATGGTGATGCGACCAGGGACACCGTGGGAGGCTCCCTGAGTGGTGTTGAGTGTTTTGTGGATTCTCAGACGAGTGATCTCGTGGATTGTTTACATCGTTTTCTCACAGTGGAGCGAGAACCGTTACAGGTGAACTTACCTGTCTGCACACGCGCCGTGTAGCTCGTTTGATTGTAGTTTTACAATCATTCAATGTCACAGTAAACATCACGAACCTCCCAAAGGATTTGTGGCTTGAACTACTGAAGAACCTTCACAGTGTTTACATTTTATAATGACGTCACATCCGGGGGATGGTGAACAATCATCACAGTGTGTTTACATTTTATTATGACGTCACATCCGGGGGATGGTGAACAATCATCACAGTGTGTTTACATTTTATTATGACGTCACATCCGGGGGATGGTGAACAATCTTCTTCCGAGTGGAAACATTCTATTGTGACTGTCGTTGGGTGTAATGGTCTGACGGGATGGCGCGGAGATAGCACACTCACCCTGAGCTGTCTAGCACGGGTTCGAATCCCGAACCAGCTATAAACTACCACCCTGTGGTTTACCTGGTGGGACTAACCAATGTGTGTGCCGTCGTCCCTCTGATGGACGTTAAGCATGGCGGTCTGTCTGCTTGGTGGATGTACGTTAAAGATCCCACGGCCAAGTTATCTCCGGCACCCTGAACATAAAACGTAATTAACTAAATTATTGCTCCAACCTTCAGGGGGCACTGCATTAGCGGGCAACGAAACTGTAGCCATATCCTCAACAGGGCATGTCCTCACTGAGCCGTCTCCACCCAGGATGTTCTCATGGTTCGGACAAATAAAATAAACAAAATACCGGTCGATCGTCCCCGCCCGCTTCCTTTATTTATTATTTATTATTTTGTCAAACAATAAATAATAAAATAATCGCAAACATGTCGGAAGGAAGCCGTACGGTGAAACTGCTGCACCGCTCATAAAAGGGATCCCCATGGGGGACTGACGGTTCCTTCCCCAACAGGCTAAACAATCAACCACAAACTAAAGAACAACACAAAAGCGAAACAACAACAACAACACAAGAAAATGGAAACAACGACAGACTAGAAACGAAGAAACAACGGTGGGTTCGAAAGTTTCTTCGTTTTTGACGGACGGACGGAAGGAAAGACGTTCTGGGACATTCGGAGACGGCGGTAGTCATTCGGGGGCCCCATGCAAAACACAACAATGGTCCTGCCAGTGGGGCCCCTGTCAACCGGTCATCACACTCATAGATATTATACATTTGGACGTCTGTCTGTCTGTCTGTCTGTCTGTCTGTCTGTCTGACGTCGATGTAGTAGGTCATTACTCATGCAATCTCAACCAATTAAACTTGCCAAGAGGACGACGGGTCATTAGGCAAAGGTTGTAGCGACTTAATTTCCCCCTTTACTGGGAATTCCGAAGGTGGGGCGACGCAAAGTCTCTTCGTGGATGTGCACCGCGTAGCTCCGCTCCTGATGGTGGTGGGAGAGGGTGTCACGAGTGACGCAACAGAACCCTCAATTGTATCACGGCTCACGAGTGAGAGGACTCCGTGTTGTTGTCACACTCGCTTAGCTCATGTTGCTTTAGCCTTGATTGTGGAAAAAAAAATCCCATTTTATTGCTTTTTCCACCATTGGAAAGGTGTATATATCGCAGCTGAAGTGTCTGTCGTTCCACCTTATCGTGACATTTTTTTCCCAAAGATATCTCAGAATATAATGATAACAGCATATTAATAATAATAATAATAATAGCACAATAATTGGCAGTAATAAAAAGAACACAAACACAAAAGCACAAACACAAATCGATGATCCACGGGGTGCGTGTGCTCCGTCACCAATTAGAGTGCGACCACTTGCCGAGCCAGCCGTTCCTTATCAACTGTTTCGTCGGACTGCTTGCTCGAGTGCTTAAGCCACTTGGCGAGCGCTCTACAAGCTGATTGGTAATGGAACACACCTCAGCACACGTGCTCGGCCGAGGAACCCTTTTCTGGTTCTGCCGCTTTGTGTGATGAAAAAAGTTGATTTGGGGTAATTTTCAACCCTTTTTTCCCCCCTGATCGTTGAGCTTTTTCTGCACCGCTGGGGTAGTTTAGGTTCATCATTGGGACAGGTGCTCTGATTTCAAAGAACACGACGTTCCACCTTGCAGGTGTGTTTGTCCATTTACTAATGATCGGGTGTTTTGTGATTATTGTTGAATTTGAGTACATTAAATGTAGTTATTATTCCACTTGCTTTCTTAACTAGTGCTAACTCTCCATCCATCCATCGGGACCATCCTCTGTGCAGAGTAGTTGGTGCTGCCCAAGCAGTCTCCTTGGCGATTGGACACAATCCTGGACGGGTCACCACTCCAACACAGGACACCAACAAGCTGGCACTCATTTTGTCGACCTCAGAAGGATGACAGGCAGAGTCAACCCCACCTGGTATTAATTTAACAGCCGAGGGGGATTTGAAGTCAGGGTCCTAGGATCCCAAGCCCACCACCCGAACCATTAAGCCAACACCAGGCATGCTAACCCTCACCTCCTAATTTTGTAAGACTGTCGTCCTGTCTCGTTAAACGTCAGGGGAGAAACGTCATTAATCCATGATGATGTCACAGTGCTTTCTTTCGTTCAGATGGAGCGGTCCACTTGCGCTGTGTTTATCACCACTCACAAGTTGATATGTTTTGTCGGCCAAAGTGAGACCCACCCTCGGGGGCCCCGTCTCGAACGATTGTGAACCACGATAGGTCGTGTGGGGGTCCCTTGTCATCTCGGGGCCCCATGCAATTGCACGGGATGCACCACCACCCGAACCCCGCCTCTGGGTATAACGAAGCGGTTTACCCCAATTAAATCTGGACGATAAACTGGTGTTTGTTTTTTAATTTGGCCGCAGGGATAGTGATGGAAGACTCATTGATATTGTGTATGTGTTTGTGTGTGTGTGTTCATTTAACTCCATTGGTCTTCTTTCAACCTGCCCCGTCCCTACCTCGCCCCCTCCCAACTATGGGCAGAGACTCTTTGATCCCGGTGACAAGGCTAAAGATGAGATGAACAGCGAGCAGCGTCCTGGTGTTCTAGACGTGACCGAAGACCATGTGATGACTCCACCCGAGTCCTCACAGCGCAAGACCATGTAAAGAGGGAGGGCCCACGTACCTTCTACACGTCCCTTTCTGGGACTTGTACCTTCGGTATTCCGCTGAGGGAATACCTGTCCGGACAGGTGATGTGCACAGTGTGCTGATTGCTTTGGTGTTCATGTTGGTTTGTTTTGTTAATTGTTATTCCGAGCCAAGCCGAAGTGATGTGGTTGACTCGTCCAAACCTCCCAAGCGGTTGTTTTTGTTCTTGAACACTTTGCTTCCTGAGCCTCAACACACTTGGACGTGTCAGTAATTTGTTTCTTCACTCTAAGGCTTTTTGTGTTGAATAATTATCATTAAATAAAACTTGTTGAACCATTTGAGCATTTTTTAAAACTTATTTATAACCTTATTTACCACCGGTGTGAGTATACTGTTCTTGTTCATCCCTGCCATTCTTGTGGCACATCTTTGTCGTGAAAGACAAGAAGTCAGACCGTAGGACGACTGGTCATGAGGAGCCAACCAGAGTGCAGATCCATCTGGGCGAGGTGTTCCGCACCCTAACAGCTTCATGGTGATTTTTCATACGTCGAGCGTGATGGTCCGATCGAGAAAAGCACCTGCAGAAAAGGATTTCACAAGAGATCACTCCGGACCATGACGCCGGTGTCACATCAACATCTCAATTCCATGATTTCGTGCCATGGTCTCGCCAAGCCTTGTCCCGGCTCAAGAGCCCGAAGGACTCCACGAATGTACCGAGGAACATCTTCATGATCTCAGGCAACACGACAAGCTGAAGTCCCCATCAATGAAGGGTGCCCATTGATGCGGCACCCTCCTGGAGCATTGCATTATTGGACACTTTTATCCAAACCAGTGACCTATGACGTCACTTTTATCAAACTATTTTCCATGGTGAGTTGATCAATTCTTCAAAAGTTTTGCATTGATCGGTTCGCCGTTTCAACAATTGCAGAGAATTTTTTTTTCATACTTACCGGATCAAGCGTTGCACTTGTCGAATTATGACGTCATAACAAAGGCACCGAAGACATGGGGAGTACTTGACAATGAGCCACGCTCCAATTATTTTTTTTTTGCATGGAGCGGTTTCGGAGAAATAAAGGTGAAAAGTTTTTTGGTTTTCCCAAGATGGCGCCTGTACCACATGACCTATGACATCATAATTATCATTATAAATTCCTGCAGGAGGAGGCGTGCCTCTGGTCAAAATTTCATGTCACTCAGAACAACAATTGCAAATAAATTATCATTTTTATACTGACAAGATCAAGCGGTGCACTTGTCGAATTATGACGTCATAATGAAGGCACCAATAACATCTTCATTAACATATCTTATTCCGCACGGGGAGTACTTGACAATGAGCCATGTTTCAATTTTTTTTCCGTGGGAGCAATTTCGGAGATATCGAGGTGCAAAGTTTTTTGTTTTTTTTTTCCCCAAGATGGGGCCTGTACCACGTGACATGCGACGTCATAATTACGACGAAAATAATTATCCAGGAGGAGGCGCGCCTGTTTGGAAAATTTTGTGTCAATCAGACCAATGGTTGCTCAGAAAATGAATATTTAAAATGAGGACACGAACGGACGGCACATGTGGGCGACCAACGATGTGACCCCGCTTTTTGCTTCGCGAGCGCAGGGTAACAAGAAAACGACCAATCAGAGATTGCAGACCCTCGCCGGGACTTGCTTTGTGTGGCGTTTGCAGAGTTTTGTGTGGTGTTTGTGTGCAGGTGGTGTTACATAATAAATAATAGACAACTCGAACTGCCAACAACAACTTGTAATATCAACAACAACTACATTTACTCAACATGGCAAGGTCTGTGCGTTAGCTCTCATATCAACCACGACAGTGTATATAACAAAACAACAAAAAACCCAACGAAAACAACGAAAACAACAGGTGGCTCTCTTTCGCAACCTTTGTACGGTAGTTTAGAGACACAAACTCTGGGTTTGCAGAACTCAGTCGGGCAGGTCCCCCGAGCTTAGGTTCCGCAAGCGCACCTGCCGCACTTTACCGGATGGCGCTTTGTTCCCCCCTTTGCTGTCAACGGGCTTCCGTTTCGAGGCACGGCGTGGTTGTTGTGAAGCCACGGGCTCGTCCTCTGCACATCGAGATATGGCAAAGAGCAAACAACAGGAAACACAAGGAACATTGGTCTCACTCCCACAATCCACTGGTGCACGGCATCACTGTTGATGAATTCTCGCAAACGTTGACCCATAAGTAAGCAGTGTAAGCTCTGACAGAGTGAGTACAAAACGTGAATCGGAATGACAAAAGGTTAATTCAACGAAATATCGTTTCAATAAATCAGGAATTGTTTTTACCATCATTTTTGTTTCCTTTCAATCCTTGTTTGGTTTTGGTTTTTTGTTTCTTCAATCCTTCCTCATCCTCTTTTTCTTCTTGAAACTTTCCTTCATCTTCTTCATCTTCAAACTCCTCCTCACCTTCATCCTCTTCTTCCTGCAAGTAAATGTGTAAACACCGCAAAGGATGCAGCTGGTGTGAAAATGAGAAATTACACACTCGAGCCACCAGACTCGGTGACGTCATGGTTAGAACGTCCACTTCAAACCGCGGCCGAGTCATGCCAAATACTTTAAAATGGTGCGTGCTGCTTCCTGGTCCACACGCAGACACACACACACAAAATGAAAAGAAACCCAGAGTCTTTATTGGACCCTCGCAGCCGTGGAGAGAGACAAGCTGGGGGTCAGAGTTCGGTGGTGAACCTGACCATCGGAGGAAGGGCGTGCTCCACGATGCGACATCTGACAATGGTCGCTGGTTTAGTCCCCAGTCACACGTATGGAACTCGAGGTTCGTGGTGGAGCTCGGGTGGTGAATGGCCGGGGTCTACGGAGGGGGGTCAGGGTCGCTCTTTCCTTTCTTTGTAGAGGGCCAGCAGAGACACGTTCGCCGCCTTCACGACCTTCTGCTCAACCCTCCGCATCAAAAGAACTGCACGCTCAACAACAACCCCATCGAAAACCTCCGAACAACCTTCGTAATTACCCCTTCATAACAACCCCTTCGTAGCAACCCCCCCCCCAAAAAAACCAACCTGCCTCAGAGAGTGCTCAGGAATTTATGGACCTCCCTCAACGGGGCGGGGCTCGCTCGAACAGACCTCACCCCCCGCCCTGATTGGGCAGGCTCCCATGGACTCGCCCTTCCTGGGTGGGGTTTCACCCCCTGCATTTAAACCCCACCCGCTCTTCCACGAGGGTTTGTACTTATCAAGCAACAGTATCAATGTTGCAAAGGTCGTCGTGAAAGAGTTTCAACGTTTGTGGGAGTTGAGAAACCGGAACCGCGAGATCTTGCCTTGGCACGTCAGCGTGCGAGAAGGCAGCCGGTTGGTGGTGGGTCGTGATGGGCCGAAGGGTCATGCAGATGGGATGGTTGTTCGATGGCTTGTTAGATGTAATAACCCAACTAAAAGAAATCGCAACGCACGCCTTTGATTCTCCCACTAGACAAAGGGAAGGGTTCTATCTCACATGTACTTAACGGCATAACTAACTTTTGGGACCTGTATGTTGAATGCACATGGTTTCCAGATCCGTAACAATAGTTATGAACTCTGTCTGTAAGGAACATAGTTATGGACTGTCTGTAAAGAACATAGTTGTGGACTGTCTGTAAGGAATAGTTATGGACTGTCTGTAAGGAAAATAGTTATGTACTCTGTCTGAAAGGAACATAGTTATAGACTGTCTGTAAGAACATAGTTATGGACTGTCTGTAAGGAATATAGTTATGGACTCTGTAAGGAACATAATTATGGACTGTCTGTAAGGAATATAGTTATGGACTCTGTAAGGAATAGTTATGGACTGTCTGTAAGGAATATAGTTATGGACTGTCTGTAAGGAACATAATTATGGACTGTCTGTAAGGAATATAGTCATGGACTCTGTAAGGAATAGTTATGGACTATCTGTGAGGAACATAGTTATGGACTGTCTGTAAAGAATATAGTTATGGACTGTCTGTAAGGAACATAGTTATGGATTCTCTGTAAAGAATAGTTCTGGACTGTCTGTAAGGAACATAGTAATGTACTCTGTCTAAAAGGAACATAGTTATAGACTGTCTGTAAGGAACATAGTTATGGACTGTCTGTAAGGAACATAGCTATGTACTCTGTCTGAAGGAAACATAGTTATAGACTGTCTGTAAGGAACATAGTTATGGACTGTCTGTAAGGAACATAGTTATAGACTGTCTGTAAGGAACATAGTTATGGACTGTCTGTAAGGAATAGTTATGGACTCTCTGTAAGCAATATAGTTATGGGCTTTCTGTAAGCAATATAGTTATGGACTTTCTGTAAGGAATATAGTTATGGACTCTCTGTAAGGAATACAGTTGTGGACTCTGTAAGGAATATAGTTATTGACTCTCTGTGAGGAATATAGTTATGGACTCTGTAAGGAATATAGTTGTGGACTCTGTAAGGAATATAGTTATGGACTCTCTGTAAGGAATATAGTTATGGACTCTCTGTAAGGAATATAGTTATGGACTCTGTAAGGAATATAGCTGTGGACCCTCTGTAAGGAATATAGTTGTGGACTCTCTGTAAGGAATATAGTTGTGGACTCTCTGTAAGGAATATAGTTGTGGACTCTGTAAGGAATATAGTTGTGGACTGACTGTCAGAAACATAGTTATGAAATGTCTGGAAGAAACATTTCTCTGAACTCTGAAAATTGTTATTTAACCAACAAACCCCCTCTCCACCCCCCAAACGCACCTGCCGCACTTTACTGGATGGCGCTTTGTTCCCCCCTTTGCTGTCAACGGGCTTCCGTTTCGAGGCACGGCGTGGTTGTTGTGAAGCCACGGGCTCGTCCTCTGCACATCGAGATATGGCAAAGAGCAAACAACAGGAAACACAAGGAACATTGGTCTCACTCCCACAATCCAATGGTGCACGGCACACTGTTGTTGAATTCTCGCAAACGTTGACCCAAAAGTAAGCAGTGTAAGCTCTGACAGAGTGAGTATAAACGGTGAATCCGAATGACAAAAGGTTAATTCAATGAAATATCGTTTCAATAAATCAGGAATTGTTTTTACCATCATTTTTGTTTCCTTTCAATCCTTGTTTGGTTTTGGCTTTTTGTTTCTTCAATTCTTCCTCATCCTCTTTTTCTTCTTGAAACTTTCCTTCATCTTCTTCATCTTCAAACTCCTCCTCACCTTCATCCTCTTCTTCCTGCAAGTAAATGTGTGAACACCACAAAGGATGCAGCTGGTGTGAAAATGAGAAATTACACTCGAGCCACCAGACTCGGTGATGTCATGGTTAGAACGTCCACTTTAAACCGCGGCCGAGTCATGCCAAATACTTTAAAATGGTACGTGCTGCTTCCTTGCTTGGTGTTCAGCATTTCAAAGGAGAGAGCACGGACAATCCCCAGCGGCTGGCATCCATGGGGAGGAGGACGTGCCCTGCTGAGTGTGGTGAGAAAGAGGAGGCCATTGTGACGTCGCTGGTACCCAGAGTGCCTGGGAAGTGATGGCACTTACCCCAAGCTGAGTGGCTGTGCAAAGTGTTTGTCTGTCAGTATGTTCATACGTTAGTGAGTGGCAGCTCCAATACGAGCCCAGAACCTTGAATCATGGAGTATAGCAACACTCCATATGGAGGGATGGTAACGGGTGAAAAAAGGCCGCCCATTCAAATGTGTACACAATGATATGCTCACAAACTCCTGAAGAGTGAAGACATAAGCATTTGAAAGCCACAACTTCCATTTTCGAGCATTTTCTGAACTACCAAGACTTAAAAATCCGCCAAACTACATCGTTAAAGCTCCACATCGGGAGATCTCAAAGATGCCAATTTGTACTTCTTCTTCTTCTTCTCATTGTTCCCCTCTCAAAACAATGATAAACTTTAGCCCGACCGACCTCAATAACTGCTGAAGCTATGACGGTGATTCTAACGCGAGGAAGCTCCTTTGTCTCTGGACTCATGCATGCAACCCAAAATAATAATAAATTAACAAAACATTAATCGTTTTATTCGGGAAAAAAAAATAGAACGTGAATGTGGACAGGACAGGACCAAACAAAGCCAGGATCGTGAGTGGGGTGGGGGGAATTGACAGTGGTAGAATCATTCCAAGAGCAATACATCTCCAAACCATCCCCCAAATCAACTGAAGAAAGTAATAAAACAATTGAACAACAGAGATAATCTGTTGTTGGCTTCATGGTTAAGGTGGATGACTTGGGATCCCTGAGTCCTAATCTCAAGCCCCTGTCAACTGGTAAGTTAATTGACTGTGCATTGATGATCAAAAGTATCACATTTTACCAGCAAGGAACTTTATTTTATATTAAACAGCATTTTGGAAGGTTCAACGATGGTATTATTGTAAGTATTATTTTATTATCGTTTGGTTCTCGTCCGTGAAGTATTTGCCTGATCAGAGTCGTCGATTCCATTTATGTTTATACTGATGTGTTCAATTTATCATTTAACGTACAGTTTGTTGTTATGACCAGCAAAGTGATTCACAGTGATAACGAGGCACTGTGTGTTTGTGTGTTTTGTTGTTATGTTTCAGGGCTTTGTCTGTTCGGAACATAGTTGTGGACTCTGTCGACAATGAACATTGTTTTGGCCTTGTTTGTAAGGAACATAGTTATGGACTCTATTTGTAAGGAACATTATTATGGACTCTGTCTGAAAGGAACATTGTTATGGACTCTGTCTGTAAGGAACACTGATATAGACTGTCTGCAATGAACATTGTTTTGGCCTTGTTTGTAAGGAACATCGTTATGGACTCTATTTGGAAGGAACATTATTGTGGACTCTGTCTGTAAGGAACATTGTTATAGACTGTCTGTAAGGAACATTGTTATAGACTGTCTGTAAGGAACATAGTTATGGGCTGTCTGAAATCAACATTGTAATAGACTCTCTGTAAGGAATATTTCTTTGGACTGTATGAAACATTGTTATGGGCTGTTTGAAAGGAACATTGTTATTTGCTGTCTGTAAGGAGCATTTATATGGACTGCCTGTTAGGAACATTCATCTGGACTGTCTGAAAGGAACATTTTAATGGACTGTCTGTAAGGAACACTGATATAGACTGTCTGCAATGAACATTGTTTTGGCCTTGTTTGTAAGGAACATCGTTATGGACTCTATTTGGAAGGAACATTATTGTGGACTCTGTCTGTAAGGAACATTGTTATAGACTGTCTGTAAGGAACATTGTTATAGACTGTCTGTAAGGAACATAGTTATGGGCTCTGTCTGAAATCAACATTGTAATAGACTCTCTGTAAGGAATATTTCTTTGGACTGTATGAAAGAAACATTGTTATGGGCTGTCTGTAAGGAACATTGTTATTTGCTGTCTGTAAGGAGCATTTATATGGACTGCCTGTTAGGAACATTCATATGGACTGTCTGAAAGGAACATTTTTATGGACTGCCTGTAAGGAATATTTATATGGGCTGTCTGGAAGGAAAATTCATGTGGACTGTCTGTAAGGAACATAGTTATGGGCTCTCTCTGTAATCAACATTGTAATAGACTCTCTGTAAGGAATATTTCTTTGGACTGTCTGAAAGAAACATTGTTATTTGCTGTCTGTAAGGAGCATTTATATGGACTGCCTGTTTGGAACATTCATATGGACTGTCTGAAAGGAACATTTTTATGGACTGCCTGTAAGGAACATTTATATGGGCTGTCTGGAAGGAACATTCATGTGGACTGTCTGTAAGGAACATAGTTATGGGCTCTGTCTGTAATCAACATTGTAATAGACTCTGTCTGTAAGGAATATTTCTCTGGACTGTCTGAAAGAAACATTATTTGCTGTCTGTAAGGAACATATGTATGGACTGCCTGTTTGGAACATTCATATGGACTGTCTGGAAGGAACATTCATGTGGACTGTCTGGAAGGAACATAGTTATGGGCTCTGTCTGTAATCAACATTGTAATAGACTCTGTCTGTAAGGAATATTTCTCTGGACTGTCTGAAAGAAACATTGTTATGGGCTGTCTGTAAGGAACATATGTATGGACTCTACCTGTAAGGAACACTCTTGTGGACTCTGTTTGGAAGAAACATAGTTATGGGCTGTCTGTAAGGAACATTGTGATGGACTGTCTGTAAGAAACATTGTGATGGACTGTCTGTCAGAAACATTGTTATGGACTGTCTGGAAGAAACATTTCTCTGGACTCTGCAAAGAAAATTGTTATTTAAACAACAAACCCCCTCTCTCACCCCCTAAACGAACCTGCACGTGCCACACTTTACCAAATGGCTCTTCGTTCCCCCATTCGATGTCAACGTGCTTCCGTTTCGAGGCACGGCGTGGTTGTTGTGAAGCCACGGGCTTGTCCTCTGCACATCGAGATATGGCAAAGAGCAAACAAATGGAAACACAAGGAACATTGGTCTCACTTCCACAATCCACTGGTGCACGGCACACGGTATATGAATTCTCAGAAACGTTGACCCATAAGTATGCAGTGTAAGCTCTGACAGCAGAGTGAGTCCAAAAGGTGAATCGGAATGACAAAAGGTTAATTCAATGAAATATCATTTCAATAAATCAGGAATTGTTTTTACCATCATTTTTGTTTTCTTTCCAGCCTTGTTTGGTTTTTGATATTCGTTTCTTCAATTCTTCCTCATCTTTTTCTTCTTGCAACTTTCCTTCATCTTCTTCATCCTCAAAGTCCTCTTCATCTTCATCCACTTCTTCCTGCAAGTGAATGTGTAAACACCACAAAGGATGCAGCTGGTATGAAAATGAGAAATTACACCCTTGAGCAACCAGACTCGGTGATGTCATGGTGAGAACGTCCACTTTAAACCGCGGCCGAGTCATGCCAAATACATTAAAATGGTGCGTGCTGCTTCCTTGCTTGGCGTTCAGCATTTAAACGGAGAGAGCACGGACAATCCCCAGCGGCTGGCATCCATGGGGAGGAGGACATGCTCTGCTGAGTGTGGTGAGAAAGAGGGCGCCATTGTGACGTCGCTGGTACCCAGAGTGCCTGGGAAGTGACGACACTTCCCCCTAGCTCAGTGGCTGTGCCAAGTGATTGTCTGTTCGTGTGTCCATGCGTTAGTGAGTGGAAAGCTCCATTACAAGCCTTGGACCTTGTATCATGGAGTATAGCTACACTCCATATGGAAGGATTATACGGGTGAAAAATGGCTGCCCATTCAAATGTGTACACAATGATATGCTCACAAACTCCTGAAGAGTGAAGACATAGGCATTTAAAAGCCACAACTTTGATTCTTGAGCGTTTTCTGAACTAGTAAGACTTAAAAAGATGCGAAACGACATCTTTAAAGTACCACATCGGGAGATCACCAAAATGCCAATTTGTACTTCTGGGTCATTCCGTGCCAACTCACCTAAGGGTCCCCAGCTCACCTCCTTAGATTTTGCTGGAAAAAATTCTTAAATGTAGATCTATATGGCTCTACCCACCATGCAAAAGGTTAGCTTTCAATTCCTCATAATTTCAAAAATATCTATCTCCAGAGACCTTTGAAATTTGGCCCTAAAAATGCCAAATGTGAAAAACGCATTTTTTTTCCAACTTCAGTGGCTTATAATTTTATAATGGACTCCTCGAGAAAGCTAATAGTGCAAATATTTACTTATTGGCATCCAAATTTTTCAATTATGGCATCATATAGCTTCTGGGATGCATATTTCTCACTCTATAGGAAGCTAAAAATGGCTTTTTGGCCAAAACGAGCTAAAATAAGGTGAAACGATAGGAGCCCTCCTGAAAATATGGAACTTAGAATTTTTTCCTCATAACACAGTGATTATAGGGTCATTATCTATCCATAGATACATTTTTGCTGGGATAATACAGTTAGGTGATGAATTATAAAAGTTTTAACATAAGCCCTTGCCTCCGAGGGCTCCAAAATGGACCAATTTTGTCCTCTGGTTTGAACATGTGGCTCGGAATGTAGGATCTTCATTTTTTTTCTAAAGATTGCCTCATAAAAGATGTGTCTACTGACCGAATAATTTTATCTAATTTTACGATGAATATGGCTTCATAGTAAAATTAATTTTTATTTACATGCACGTTTTTTATAATTATTCACTTTTTGGGCTCTGTCTGTCTGTAATCAACATTGCAATGGGCTCTGTCTGTAATCAACATTGCAATGGACTGTCTGTGAGAAACATTTATATGTAAGGAACATTTCTATGGACTGTCTGTAAGGAACATTCATATGGACTGTCTGTAAGGAACATTTACATGGAATTTCTGAAAGGAACATTGATATGGGCTGTCTGTAAAGAACACTCTTATGGACTCTGTCTGGAAGGAATATTGTTATGGACTGTCTGTAAGGAACATTTACATGGACTGTGGAAGAAGCATTTCTCTGGACTCTGCAAAGAAAATTGTTATTTAAACAACAAACCCCCCAAACGCACCTGCACGTGCCACACTTTACTGGATGGCTCATCGTTCCCCCATTCGATGTCAACGTGCTTCCGTTTCGAGGCACGGCGTGGTTGTTGTGAAGCCAAGTGCTTGTCCTCTGCACATCGAGATATGGCGAAGAGCAAACAAATGGAAACACAAGGAACATTGGTCTCACTCCCACAATCCAATGGTGCACGGCACACTGCTGTTGAATTCTCGGAAACGTTGACGAATAAGTGTGCAGTTTAAGCTCTGACAGAGTGAGTACAAAAGGTGAATCGGAATGACAAAAGGTTAATTCAATGATATGTCGTTTGAATAAATTAGGAATTGTTTTTACCATTATATATTTTTTCTTTCCATCCTTGTTTTCTTTTTGCTTTTTGTTTCTTCAATTCTTCCTCATCCTCTTTTTCTTCTTGCAACTTTCCTTCATCTTCTTCATCTTCAAACTCCTCCTCATCTTCATCCTCTTCTTCCTGCAAGTAAATGTGTAAACACCACAAAGGATGCACTACCCAGAGTACCCCGGGAAGTGACGGCACTTTCCCCAAGCTCAGTGGCTGTGCTAAATGTTTGTCTGTCAGTATGTCCATGCGTGAGTGGCAACTCCATTACGAGCCTTGGGCATTGTGTCATGTTGTACGGTAGGACTCCATATGGAGGGACGATACAGGCAAAAAATGGCCGCCCGTTCAAATGTGTACACAATGATATCCTCACAAACTGCTGAAGAGTGAAGACATAAGCATTTAAAAGCCATAACTTTTATTCTCGAGCGTTTTCTGAACTACCAAGACTTAAAAAGATGCCAAACTACATCGTTAAAGCTCCACATCGGGAGATCTCTAAAATGCCAATTTGTACTTCTTCTTCTTCTCATTGTTCCCCTCTCAAAACAATGTAAAACTGTAGCCCGACCGACCTCAATAACGGCTGAAGCTATGATGGTGATTCCAATGCGAGGAAGTTACCTTGTCTCTCGGCTAATGCACACAACCTGAAATTTAAAAATATATCAAACATTAATCATCTTATTACGAAAATAAATCGAATGTAAATGTGGACTCAACCAAACCAGACCAGGATCGTGAAGGGGAAAATTGGACAATGGACAGAACCATTCTAAAAGCGATACATATCCAAAGCATACCACAAATCAACTGAAACAAGTATTAAAACAATATGATAACATCGACAAGCTTGATGTTGGCTTGGTGGTTAAGGAGACTGTCTTGGGACTCCAGGGTCCTAAGTTTAAGCCCCTGTCAATTGGTGAATTAATTAACTGTGAAAAGTGTGTATTGATGATCAACAGTATCACTTTTTACAAGTAAGGAACTCTATTTTATATTATGCAACATTTTGGAGTGTTTAACGATGGTATTATTCTTGGTATTATTTTATTATTGTTTGGTTCTTGGCCGTGAAGTATTTGCCTGATCAGTCGCCGATTCCATTTATGTTTATACTGATGTGTTTAATTTATCATTTAACGTGTGTTGTTATAATCACCAGCAAGGTGATTCACAGTGATAACGAGGCATTGTGCATTTGTGTGTTTTGTTTCAAGGCTTTGTCTGTTCGGAACATAGTTATGGACTCTGTCTACAATGAACATTGTTTTGGCATTTGGAAGGAACATTATTATGGGCTCTGTCTGCAAGGGACATAGGTATGGAGCATCTGCAACAAACATAGTTATGGACTCTGTCTACAATGAACATTGTTTTGGCCTTTGTAAGGAACATTATTATGGGGTCTGTCTGTAAGGAATATAGTTATGGACTCTGTCTGCAAGGAACATGGTTGTTGACTCTGTCTGTAAAGAAAATACAGTTGTTATAAAAACAACAATCCCCCCTCACCCCCTCTCCCCCCCCCACCGCAAACCACTTTCATTCCATTTTATTGAGGATCTGAAATCCAATTATTCTCGCACTGAAACCAACTCAACTTGATATTTCTGACTTCCTAGAATCAGACTCTCAGTTTTGTCAGTCACCTTCGTAGCTCCACTACAAGGCTCTGAAGGAAAACAAACAAAAGTGGAAATGTGGAAACAAATGTTCATAAATGTGTCACCAGAAGCTGATGAAGTCCAGTGTTTATCACACTTAGCTATGCCTGTAGCTCTCATGATCTAGCGAGGGAAGGGTATTCTAACATGGCGGCTGCTTGGCCCCAGAAGCACATGCTGCAGTTTCGCTCCTGTTAAATAAATAGCTCAGTGTGTGAGACACACTGATGTCTGTATATTATCTCAATGAATGTATTTTGCTTTCTTTATAAACTCTTTCATATATTCCTTGTAAAAAAAAAAAGCAACAGAAACGAGAAAAAAAATTAAACTGCAAAAGCATAGAGGGATGAAATCTCAAAAAAACAACCAAACAAGGTCAGAATGGCACCACGTTATGATGCCACAATACGATACAATCCTCTTCTGGTTTACCATCACGATATCTTTTAACATTTTACTTTTGTTGTGGGATTCTGATGAAACAATGCCAAAATATGTTATGATGGTAAAGCATAAGAGGGTTGTGGTGTCCTGTTGTGACATCCTAATGTGGTGTCATTCAGACATTGTTTGGTTGTATTTTTTTGAGACTTCATCCCTCTTATGTTTTTACTTTTTTTTTTTAAATGTATTTTTTTATTCCTCTGAAAAAAAAATCCCAAGATCAAAATAAAATAAGCCAGCTCAGCTCAGAGCGATTGGAAACAAACCTCATTATCTGAAAGAAAATACTCTCCCTCTTTTTCCTTCGACTTAATGAAGAAGCCTAGCTAGACTTAGCTATTATTCCCGGCCGAGCTGGACTTAGCAATGATTCCGGGCCTTGCTGGACTTAACTATGATTCCGGGCCTAGCTAGACATAGCTATGATTCCGGGCCGAGCTGGACTTAACTATGATTCCGGGCCGAGCTAGACTTAGCTATGATTCCGGGCCTAGCTGGACTTCGCTTTGATTCCCGGCCTAGCTAGACTCAGCTATGATTCCCGGCCTAGCTAGACGTAGCTATGATTCCGGGCCTAGCTAGTCTTAGCTCTGATTCCGGGCCTAGCTCGACTTAGCTATGATTCCGGGCCGATCTGGACTTAACTATGATTCCGGGCCGATCTGGACTTAACTATGATTCCGGGCCAAGCTAGACTGAGCTATGATTCCGGGCCGAGCGAGACTTAGCTCTGATTCCGGGCCCAGCTCGACTTAACGATGATTCCACGCCGAGCTAGACTTAACTATGATTCCCGGCCTAGCTAGACTCAGCTATGATTCCCGGCCCAGCTAGACTCAGCTATGATTCCGGGCCTAGCTAGACTTAGCTCTGATTCTGGGCCGAGCTAGACGTAGCTATGATTCCGGGCCGAGCTAGACTCAGCTATGAGTAGCGGCTGAAGGAGACAGGGCTTTATACACGAGAACGGAGGCGGTTGTGAGTCGATATGATGGAGGTGATTAAGATGATGAAAGGTAGAGATAAAATAATTGCAGATGAATTTTTCATCAGAGTAGACAGTGATAGGACCAGGGACCAGGAGTAAAGAAGAGAGTTGAGATGGTAGCAAGGCAGGGGACTTTCACTCAGAGAGTAGGTCATGGTCTCCCTGGATAGTGGCAGCAGAAACAGTGGATCAGTTTAAATTGGAATTTGATAGGTGCCTGGTAGTTGTGGAGAGAGAGGGGTATGGGGTTGTTGGGAGGATGTTTAGGTAGTTTGATTATTGATGGGTGATTGTGTGCACGTGTGCGGAGTGCTGTTGGTCAGGGTCTTGTCAAGGGGTGTTGTGTGGTTAATGTGTGGTTTTTACCCACTACAGAAACTTTTTTACTGCAGAAACTTTAAAATAAATAAATAAATACAAAACCCCACAAAAAAACACTTTTTGTGGTGTTGATGTCGTGCAGGCATGATGGGCTGAACGGCCTCTACCTGTGTCCAACTTTCTTGTGTTTCGTATTCCTCATCCTCAACTTCACTCTCTGAGGCATCGAAGGAATCCTCGTAACTCTTGTCTGCATCAAGGAGGGAACCGATTCAAAATTCATTCTCTCTCATTGCACTCCAGATAAGAACAAGATCCATTAAAGACAAGTCTGTAGAAAACAAAACGGCACTCGGTGGAGCACATAGTCTCTCCTCGCCCACTCATTCTGAACAACTAAACATTCTGAACATCGTTAACGGAACATGCTACAACTGTGGCCCACATACTCGTGTTATCCATGCACCCGATGATGTCACAAACATTGCCATTATCCACAGCTTTATTGATTATTCATTAATGGGACATTTAACAAACGCTTTTGAGCACATTAAGGCGATATTGTGTCAACGAAGATGAATATGAAACTATTTTCAAACTCTATTCCCTCTCGACTGGTCCATCAGGTGCACGCAGTTTCACATCGATCCGTTCAGCGGTTCTGGAGAAGATTTTCTTTTTTCACTTCATTGTTATTTTCAATCCAATTTGGCCGCCAGAACACGTGACCGATGACATCATAAAATTCGTTCTCCACTCGCATCGAGTCGTACATCAGATCTGTGAAGTTTCAGATTTTTCGCACAAGGATTCCGATTCAACCAATTACGGCTGGAGTACCACTTCGGCGATGACGTCATCGCTATCACTCCCATGGCGGAGTTGATGACGTGCGAAGTTTCAATCGTTGAGTGGTTTTGGAGAACAAGATGTCCAATTTTTTTTCTCTCTTTCCATCCAATAGGGCTGCCATACCATGTGACTAATGACATCAAAGTTAACAATAAAAACATTCTCCATGGAGAATTCCTCCTTTGTTTAAAATTTCGAATCGACATCGACATCAACCACACAACCCCCCTTCACAAGACCCCCACCAACAGCACTCCGTACACAATCACCCATCAATACTCAAACTATCTAAAAGTCCTCCCAACATCCCCACACCCCTCTACCTCCATAACTTCCAGGTACCTATCTAATTCTCATTTAAACTTATCTCCTGTTTCTGCTGTCACTACCTTTCCACGTTGAACATTCCATGCATGAACTACTCTCTGAGCAAAAGTCCCCTGTCTTACTACCGTCTTAACTCTCCTCTTCTTTACTCTCAAGCTATGACCCCTGGTCCTATCACTGTCTACTCTGTTTAATAATTAATGTTCTTATTTTATCTCTATCTTTCATTATCTTAAACATCTCCATCATATCTCCTCATAACCACCTTTCTAGTGTATAAAGCCCTGTCTCCTTCAGCCACTCATAGCTGAGTCTCGCTCGGCCCGGAATCAATCGAGTAACCCTGCACTGAACCCTTTCTATGGCATCTATGTCCTTCCTGAGTTGTGGTGACCAGAACTGCACACAACATTCTGGATGTGGCCCTCACTAAATTCCTGTACAATATTAACACCACCTCTTTTGATTTATAATTGATCCCCCTCCGAATACAACTGACAACCCTATTTGTTTTACCTATAGCTGCCTGGCACTGTTCTGACTATTTACCTCCCGTATCTATTACCACCCCCAGATCCTTCTCCTGTGTGACACACTCAAAAATTACCCCTTACATCCTGTAATCTCTATTTTCATTGTTCTTTCCCATCCCCAACACCTTACACCTGCTCAGGTTAAATTACATCTGCCAACCTTCTTCCCAATCTATGCAAGTATCAATACTTTACTGTATCTGATCACCACCTCCTCTGATATCCACCTCACCTCCAAGCTTTGTGTCATCTTCAAATTTGGAAAGCCTCCTGTTCACCCCACGATCCAAATCGTTGATGTAAATCATGAATAACAAGATAAAGATGTCGTGCAGAGCACAATCCTTGCAAAATCCACCCCCCCACCTTCCAAAAGTTGCCATGGATACATCAAATTGTCCATTTTATTGGGATTGAAATTGACAATCTGAATCAAAGCCCAGGACAATCGGAAGAAAATTGATAATTTTTCAGATAAAAATTGATGATTTTAGAAGTTTGACCTTGAGTTGACCTTTTGACCTCAAAAAAAAACCCAAACAATCGGCTTCTTCCTCATGACAAACTCTACCATGTGCTGAAGTTTCGTGAAGATCGGTTTAAAATTGTGACCCGTCGGCGACAAAACCGACACACAGACAAACAGAATAACAAAATCGACTGCGACCAATATCCTTGAAAAATCTTCGACTGTGCAAGTAACAATGGTCCGAGTACCGATCCCTGAGGTTCCTCGCTACTCACATCTTCCCAGCAAGACATCCTCCCACTCACAGGCACTCTTTGCTTCCGACCACTCAGCTAGTTAGCAATCCAATTAGCTACCTGACCAGCCACTCCACAAGACCTCACCTTGGCTAACAACATCCGATGTGGTACCTCATCAAATGCCTTCTTAAAGTCTAGATATACTATATCCACTACCTTTCCCTCATCCACCCAATCAGACACTACTGCTTCACAGAACTCTAAAACATTTGTTAAACACCAACTACCTTTGGTAAACCCATGCTGACTACCATTAATTAGTTTGTATCAATTTAAATGGTTCCTCACGTGCTCCCGAATTCATGTCTCCGGCCATCTCGATGTATTCAGTAGGGAAACGTTAGCGTCAAGTGATCACCATCGTCACATTTAATTCCACCGGCGATTTCAACAAGTCTTTACTTCGTTCGTTTTGTTGTTGTTGCTGCTGTTAAATCGCAGCCAGTGCATAACAACCGGAATCAAAAGGAACGAAGCATCCAATTCCAACCTCACCTCCGTCGTCGTCGCCATCTTCGGAATCTGGTTCGAGACAGCCCAGCCTGTCGACACCGTTGAGATAAAGGAGATGCGGAAGCATTTCAAAGATGCTTTCTCGAATTCCAGCAAGATTTCCCACCTCACAGGCCTTTACATCAAGGCTCAGCAGATATCGGAGGTTTTTCTGAAGTCAAAACGTTTCATGGGAAGAAAAGTTTACATACACGTCATGTTTTTTTTTATAATTACAAATCATCGGCTGGCAGAATCGTCTCGACTCGAGAGGTTTGCACGCACGTCTCTGAGCTATCTTTCCTGAGTTCGAATCCTGACCCGGCTATAAACTACCATCCTGGTGTTTCACAGGCAGGGTGATTCATCAGTGTGTGTGTGTGTGTGTGTGTGTGTGTGTGTGTGTGTGTGTGTGTGTGTGTGTGTGTGTGCTGTCCCTCAGATGAGACGTTCAACTGGACGTCCTGTCTGCCGGTGGACGTTGGTGGACGTTAAAGACGCCACTGTGTCCCTTGTGAAGAGCCGGTGAGTCATCAACAGCACCCTCAACAAATTCCAAATTCCTCTTCTGACCTATAAGGGGCCTACAATGGCAGCACTGGCAGCACTGCCACTGGCAGCACCTACAATGGCAGCACTGCCATGCACACCACAACTGATGCGACCCACGGCCTTGTGCTGTAATGTATATGAAAGAAGGAGAATAAAGAAACATGAGACACATTTATTATTTATTTTAAGTGTTAAATTATTTTTTGAAAAGATTCCAAATTCCTGCTCTTCGAACGTCAGGCCGAACCAGCCTTTCCCAGCTGACTATCTATGGAGGAGGGAATGATTGAGGCCGTTAAATAATTATAATAATGTACGTTTGGTTGATGAACAACAAAAGTTTGTGTGTCCCCTCACTGTGAATTGTGGTGAAGTGGAATTTCACAGCAATTTTCCTCATTGATAGAGATTTAAAACTCTCACTGCTGATCTAAAATATCCTCCACAAAGGAATCCTGATATTGCTGTGGTCGCTCGGTTCCTCCTGATTGCCCGAATCGAATCTGGCGAGTCGTCTCACTGTGACTGTGAATGGTCGGCCGATTCGGGGTCTTCCCTGCCGGATTCAGTGTCAGGCTACGGATGAAAGCTTTGTTCGTGGCCAGGAGCTCAGGAGGGCCGAGGAAGGACTTTGCACGACGGAGGATTCCCAGTCGGCGACTGGCTTTGGAGGGCAGGTTTGAAATGTGGCTTTCCCAGGAAAGGTCATGGCAGATCGTGAGACCCAGAAGCTTGAAAGAAAGGACTTCTTCAAGAAGATCGTTGAGAAAGTGGATGGAGGTGGTTTCCAGATGGTTCTTTCGGAGAGACAAAGTGAGAGTGTGAGATTTGGCCGGATTGAAAGACATGTTCCACGTGTTGGACCAGTTTGTGATTTTATCCAGATCTGCAGTGAGCGAAGAAGATGCTGCTTGCGGGTCTGAGGGATGACAGATGGTACAGCAGAGGGTGGACTCATCAGCAAAGAGATAAAGAGGATTTTCCAGAGAGTCCGAGAGATCATTGATGAAAACCAGAAAAAGAACAGGGCCCAGAACTTTACCTTGAGGAACTCCAGCCTGGACAGGAAGAGGGGATGAGAGAACTCCATTAAGTGCCACATTTTAACTGCGACAGGAGAGGAAGTCTGTGAGCCAAGAGTGGAGCTGGCCTTGTATACCATAGGAAGAGAGTTTGGTGAGCAGGGCAGGGTGCCAGACCGTGTCAAAAGCACGCGATATGTCTAGGGATATGGCTCTGATGTCATGTCCGGCATTGAGGACCTCCATCCATTGTTGGGAGAGCAGAAACAGCATATCCAGGGTGGAATGACCTGGTCTGAAACCAAATTGATGATCATAAATCAGGCCATTGGCGAAGAGGAAGGATTTAATGTCTGAAGCGATGATGGATTCCATGACCTTGCTGATGATTGGGAGAAGGCTGATTGGTCTGTAGTTGCAGGGATCTGTTTTTGCACCTTTTTTATGCAGAGTGGTAATGTTTGCTGATTTCCAAGCAGATGGCAGAAGATAAATAACCTGGAAAAAAGGAGTGTTTGGGAATGGAATCATTTAAGGTAAAATATATCATGAGCATATGGATGGGGATGAGCTCAGGAAGTGGTGAACAGCTGTCCTGAAGCCGTGGGGGGATGAATGGGACTGAACAGACGGTTCCACGGGCGAATGAAAAGAGGAACAAATGAGTGGAGGTGAACAATGAGCCTGGATTTTGGGAGTTTAACAGGAATAGGGTTACTGGCAGATCATGTGCACCCTGCAGAAACCTGGGAGGGACATGGCCAAGAGAGAGCAGAGGATACAAGAGTGAAAGGCCAAGACACTCATATCAGATTCGTCGTGGGAGATCCCAATGATTTTGAGAGCCTTGCAATGTATGGATGTGAGTCATGGATAGTGAAAAAGAAAGAAAGGAAGAAGATTGACAGTTTTGATATGTGGTGTTGGAGACGAATGTTAAAAATTCCGTGGATTGCAAGAAGAAGAAACAAATCAGTGATTGAATAAGTTAGACCACCAAGTACATTACAAGCACTGATGATGAAACTGAAACTTTCATGCTTTGGACACATTGTGTGGGCAGAACAAGAAAGTCTGGAGAAATCAACTATCCTGGGTATGGTTGAGGGAAGGAGAGGAAGAGGAAGGCCACTGGTGACCCCTGATGGCCTAAAGTGCGGCCGATAATACACTAACGTGAAAACACCACATCATAATCCGCCGTACAGTCGTGGCCAAAAATATTAACACCCTTGCATTTTTTTTCAAATAAAGCACCATTTCTTGCAGAAAATTGTTGAAATTAAGAAATATTTTGGTATCCACACATATATTTGTTTGCTTTGAAGTGGAACAAACAAAAAAAGCTGAAAAAACTACTAAATCTGAGCTTATGCCACTCACAAATCCTAAAATGGCCCGGACAATATTATTGGCACCTTTCAGAAGTTGTTTGAAATAATTGGATTTCAAGCAGGTGATTCTCCTTTCCTTTGGAATTGAACTCACCTGTGGTGAGCTGCAGGTGCCTGCAATATAAAAAATCATTCATTCATCCAGTTTGAGTTGAGAAAAGGAGTCATTCTGCTGTTTTATGTCACTGTGGGTGCCACAATGAGCACGGAGAAAAGAAAAAAACCAGAGAATTATTTAAGGAGGTCAGATACAAGATTGTAGCCAAGCATGGACAATCTCAAGACTGCAAATCCATCTCCAGAGACCTTGATGTTCCTGTGTCCACCGTATACAATGTTATCAGGAAGTTTAAGGCCCATGGTACTGCAGCCAAGCTCCCTGGACGTGGCCACAAGAGAAAACTTGATGGAAGATTGCAGTGAAGGATTGTTCGAATGGTGGAGAAAGCACCTCGATGAACTACCAAACAGATTCAAGCTGACCTTCAGACACAAGGTACGACAGTTTTAACTCGCACCATCCGTCACCAACTCAATGAAAGGGGGTTCTATGTCAGGAGACCCAGGAGGACCCCACTGCTGAGAGAGAGAGACATAAGAAAGCCCGACTGGAGTTTTCCAAAACACACCTGAACGAGCCAAAATCCTTCTGGGAGAATGTCCTGTGGACAGGTGAGACCAAATTAGAGCTTTTTGATAAAGCACATCATCTGTATGTTTACAGGAAACAAAATGAAGCCTTCAAAGAAAAGAACACCTTCCCTGCAGTCAAACATGGAGGAGGTTCAGTGATGTTTTGGGTTTGCTGTGCAGTCTCTGGTTCGATTACCAAGGAATTTTGGAGTGCAATGTTCAACCCAGTGTCAGAAAGCTGGGTCTCCATCGAAGGTCATGGGTCTTGCAGCAGGACAACGACCCCAAACACACTTCAAAAATCTCCCAGGAATGGTTCAACACAAAGTGCCTGACTGTTCTGAAGTGGACAGCAATGAGTCCAGATCTAAATCCCATTGAACACCTGTGGGAAGACCTGAAAACAGCAGTTGGGAGAAGGCACCCTTCAAATCTGGGAGAACTGGAGCAGTTTGTACAAGAAGAGTGGGTCATCCTGCCAGTAGAGAGGAGTAGGACCCTCATTCATGGTGACAGGAAGTGCTTGGCTGCAGGTATTTTGTCCAAAGGCCGTGATACCAAATGGTAAGTTGAGGGTGTAAATAATTTTGTAAATGCCATTTATTATTATTTTCTGATTTGAAAGGATTTATTGAGTTCTGAATCAAAAACAAAGGTTCTGTAATGTTAACAGTGAAATAAAGAATTGTGGAAACAAAATAAATTTGTCAATTTCAACTCATTTTTAGAGAAAATTGTGAGTTCTTTGAATAAAGTGCACAAGGGTGACAATATGTTTGTCCACGACTGTAAGTGCTATCAAATTGACCCAATGGTTTCAAATGAGTGCTCGAGCCTGATATTGTACCTGAATACGTCGAGGACAACAACAACATTCAGAACATCCTTCAAATTAATATCTTCACCAGTTTATGTGAAAAGTAATTTGAAGGCATTGTTTGAATCCATCAAAATATTCATCCAGCGCCAGTTCAGACGAGTCATCACTGTGACCAAATTCCTGTCCTAATTTAATTAATTTATTTATTTTTTGTATGAGTACTTGGACACGCTGGTTATCCCCGCACTCCCAAGAATCATTTTTCCTTCTTGCCCTATTGATTGGCCATCACAGCATAGATTGGCATTTCCGTCGGCGAAGTGACGGGTCTTATATTCTCGTGACATTTCAAACAAGGCTGTTAAAGGAAAGGTAAACAAATGGCCGCTCAGATACATTATGTGTTGTGCAACGAAGAAGAAGAGTCACTGATTACCAGAACCTCCAGT
Organism: Eptatretus burgeri; assembly: GCF_056783735.1. Lineage (NCBI taxonomy): Eukaryota > Metazoa > Chordata > Myxini > Myxiniformes > Myxinidae > Eptatretus > Eptatretus burgeri. The sequence continues at coordinate 56,407 of NW_028221993.1, forward strand.
GTACAAAGTTTCTTGAGCCTGTTTCCTCCAAGGCGAAGGTGGATGAGGTTGGGCGTTCTTTCCGCGAGATATTCCAGTCCAGTGGAAATGCAATTGTCACTCAGATCTATCTGGAAACAAAATAAAAATTGAAAAAAAAAATCTTATAAAGCAGAGTGAAGTAGAAGGGCACTCGGTAGAGCGCGTACCTGCACCAGGATGATTAGTTTACGTTTAGTATCCCACTGAGAGGTCGGATCTCGATTCGCACCTGAACTAAAATCGAATTGTTCTTGTCATCGAACCAACTAATCTATCAAGTTTCGTCATAACTCGTCCACTACTCCCCTCCTCTCTCCCAAATCCTCCTCACTCTCACCTCCTTCCAAGAGTGTCTAGCGACGTGCGATGAGGTGTTGCTCGCTCCACCCTTTCTCGCCCCCCCCTCCTTACCCCATCCTCGCTCCCCCTATCTCCTCTCTTTTTCCCCCTCCCAAATCTCCCCTCCGTCCTCTATCTCTTCCCCATGCCCTCCATCCCCTCCTCCCTCCTCTTTTTCACCCCACTCCTTATCACTCTATCCCCTTCCTCCTCCCCCATCCCTCGTCTCTCTCCCCTCCCCTTTTCTTTCTCTGTCTCCCTCCCCACCCCTCTCTCGCTCTCTTCCACCTCTCTGAATCCCTCCCACCTCTCTGAATCCCTCCCACCGCTCTCTCTCTTCCACCTCTTTCTCTCTATCCATCCGTCCCCTCTGTTCTCTCCCTCCCCACCCTCTCCCCCCCTCTCCCCCCCCTCTTCTCTCTCTGCCTCCTTTTCTCTCTTCCCCCTTCTCTCTCTCCTTCCATCTCTCTGTCTCTCTCCCTATCTCTCTCTCACTCTCTTCTCTCCCTCCCCACCCTTTCTCTCTCTCTTCTCTCTCTCCTCCCCTCTCTCTCTCTCTCTCTCTCTCTCTCTCTCTCTCTCTCTCTCTCTCTCTCTCTCTCTCTTTCTCTCTCCCCCCTCTCTCTCTCTTTCTCCCTCCTCTCTCTCCCACCTCTCTCTCCACCTCTCTCTCTCTTCCACCTCTTTCTCTCTATCCATCCCTCCCCTCTCTTCTCTCCCTCCCCATCTCTCTCTCTCTCTCTCTCTCCTTCTCTCTCTCCCTCCTCCTCTCTCTCTCTCTTCCACCTCTTTCTCTCTATCCATCCCTCTCTCTTCCACCTCCTTCTCTCTATCCATCCCTCCCACCCCTCCCCCTCCTCTATTCTTTCTCTTCCCCCCTCCTCTCTCTCCCACCCCTCTCTCTCCCCTCTCTTTCTCTCCCCTCCTCCTCTCTCTCCCTCCGTCCTATCTCACCCTCCCCCTCAATCTCCCTTCCCCTCTCTCTCCCATTCCTTTCCCTCCCCTCTTTCTCTCTCCTCCACCTCCAAGAGTATTCCCATCAGTGCAGTTACGGATTGTATTTGCTTGGATGCAATATGGAGATGAACTGAAATACTGTAACAGCAATGATGGTACCAAATCATAAACAATGCCTCAACCCACACAGTACAATACAGTTGTTATACTTATACTCGTGATAGCTGTTCATTTATTCCCGAACAAAGGCAACTCTGTCGCCAGACGTAACTAAACTTTTGACTTTTAGAGAAAACTTGATGTTTGTTGGGTCTTGGTGACCATAAATTGACCAAAACCTTCCGAACTACCCGAGTCTTACCGACTGCAGGGACAGAAGGTGCGGAAGGTGTTCAAGGGTGCGGAGTCCCATGTTCATAAGAGACAACTTCTGTAAGCCTGACAGCTCCTCGGTGAGGCCCTCCAATCGATCATCTTCACCAGGCAAGCAGTTATCCAGCACCAATTCAGTCAACTATAACACGCACAAGTAGAGAGAAAGAAGAAAAAAATTTAAATAAATCGATAATAAGTAATTAATCAATTTATTGAATCATCACGAAATCAAAATACCCTTCATTGCCAAATCATTGTTCATTGTGGTGTCCAAATATCAGCTTCCGAGCTCAACAGGTGCCCGAGATATTGCCCAGATGAGAAAGAAAAAAGAAAAGTCATAAATAAATAGATAATAATTAAGTAATTAATCAATTAATTGATTAATCAAAAAATATTTATCAGTTTTGCCAAAGCACATCTTCACTATTGTATTAATATTGCCCAGACAAACAAACAAACAAACAAAGAAGAAAACGGAGTGAAAACTGAGAACTCCCTTCCTTCGGTGCCCGGTGCTTGGTTCGCTCACAGACCGAGCGCTCTGCTCCACCTGCTCAACACCGCCTTCCACCCCGTACCGCCGACCAAGCCAAAAGTGTCTCTCTCTGCAGCAACCCAACATTCAGAACTCAGAAGTTTTTAACTACTACAACTCCTTAGCAGGGTATTTTATGGACGTCAGGTGAGGGAGGAGCTCAAAGTCGGACCAGGATGGTCAGTAGGTGTTCCCCAGCGTCCCCATTGGTGCATGTCCGCTTTTCCAAGTACTAGCCCCACCCCTGCGAAGACCCGAGGCCGAAAATGGCCCCATTCGCCCCTGAACCCAGCCACGTGACGGAGCTCCGAGGTTAACACGGGGCGTGGGCTTCTCGGGGCGCTTTCTGGCCAGGAGCGTGCGCTGGACACCAAATGGGGGTCGTGATTGAGCGGAGCGCTGGGGCTCTCCAGGCGATGTCGAACGGATTCCATCGCAAAGTCGAGCTACACGCCAGAAGCATCTGTAATGGTTCCCAGATATATTTGAAGGACAGTGGTGGGCTTCCGTAGTGGTGACTGTGGTTGCCGAATTCAAAGCGGTTGTGGTGAGGTGGTTGAAGCATTGTAGCGGTAATAGTGGGGTAAGCGAGCTTGAATGGATGTAGGGATTTTTATAAGGCCGTTGTGATGGTTATAGGAATGTTGTCATGTTGTGGTTCGAGTCTGGCGAAGATCTGAGGTGATGGTTGGTTCGGGAATGGCACGAAGTTTGAATGGGGTTTTGGCGGCATATGCTAATGAGCTGTCTCTTGTTACTCTGCAGCTGTGGCGAGCATGCTTGCATGAAGAGAAGATCGTATGTGCAGTAAAGTAAATAAAATAGATGAAGGACAGAATGAGAGAGCCTGCCGAAAAGCCTTCACGACACATTTTGTCCCATAAACCCACGAGACAAAAGGGAAGGACTATCGGAAATGAATACGAATTAAATAACTGCCTCGGAACTGCGATATGTTGTCTGCCATAGCCTCAGGGGAGTGCCGACTTCGCAACAAGTACAACAACAACAACAACAACAACAACAACAAGAGTAGTAGTTTACAAGAAGAGCAAATGATCATCAGGGTGAAACAACTCACTTCCGCCGGCTTTTTGTTCTGTAGCTCGAGTTCAATCCTCTTCTTCACCTCCATGACCTGCAACGACGTTGGAAGCCGTGAACAAGTCATTTATTAACATTGGGAATCATCATGACATCCTAAAATACACAATTTGTTGCCTGTCTGTCTGTCTGTCTGTCTGTCTAACCACGATACATTCGGTGATTACTTTTCCAATCTCAACCCAACTTGACAGGAGGACTGAGGGTCATGTGATGGAGGTTGTTGAGACTTCATTTGCCACCCTCCCTAAGGGGGTTTTCCACCATGGGCGAAATCCATGTTGAGGTGTACATCTGTGTTAAGATAGCTCATCGTAGCATGTATTTTTCCAACTGTGCTAATCATAACAAAAGTAATAACACGAATGATAATATAATATTAATGTTGTTACAAAACAATATTAATACTACCAAGAACTAGAATTGCTTTGAAATACATGCTCCTATTGAAGAAGAAGAAGAAACCCGACAACCCACCATGTTTGGGTCGATTCGGCAAAAATAAAAATAAAAACAATTTTCATTCACTGATATATTTTGTGGATGATAAACCAATAAAGATAACGAGAAATAAATAAAGAAACTTTAAAAATTAAATAATTATCGTATCCAGATCTTGATCCTGATCTTCACCAGAATCGAATCGATTCGTCCTTGCCACACACCCAACCCGTCCACGAACAGACAGACAAACGGTTTTTAAGACGTTCTCATCAACGATTTCCAATAGAGCGCTTGTTTGAGTGCTTAAGCCGCTTGGCGAGCGCTCTGCAAGAAACTTCGAAGCCGCACAAACCCTGGCGTCGAGGCCCTTTCCTCGACCCCGTGGGGAGTTCTCTCAACGGACTTTCAAACACCATGGACATTCAAAATCATTGATTCCATCGATTTATTTAATACTTATAACAAGACACGAGTCCGGAGAGTGAAAGAGACTTATAAACCGACCTGCTGTGAACGCGAGCGCGTTTCCCGCACTTTCCGAGACTCACTTCCGGTGTGAACCAGTTCTGGTTCGCTGGTTCTTGTATTCGTTTCGTACAGAACCATAGTACACAGCACCTCTTGTACGGCAGATTATAGTTTGTTGACGAGAAAATAAAACACTGGACACACTTTCACGAAGGCAAAACTGAGGAAATTAAAAAAACTGATAAAGTTACTGACGCGAACTACAACGCCATGGCTTCATAAAGTGGACAAATAAAAGAAAATTAAAACCTACAAATCCCACCACGAAGTACACATGTTACGTGTACGCTGTGACGTCAGAGATGGCAAGTGACCCGGATTTTACGGGTTTGACCCGCTTTGTTCCTGAAAATCCGCAGAGCCGTCTTTAACGTGGTCAAACCCCGTATCGGATGGAGAGAAAGTACGATCAATGTTATAAAACGTAATGATTCACTTCCATTCCACTCACAAGGATTGATGCACGCACGCACACACACACACACACACACACACACACACACACACACACACACACACACACACACACACACACACACACACACACACACACACACACACACACACACACACACACACACAGACTGATTACACCTGTGGCGACCTGAACATCGCGTGTCTCGTCTATTGGCTATGTGACGTCATGGGCTTTCCCTCACAGAAGGCCACATCGTCATCCTCCAGGATTCTCCAGGCACTATATCACGTCACTTCCACGCGTCGCCGTCTGCGATTTACAATTCGTTCTTCAACTTACTGTAATAAAAAATAATTAAATCGGATCAAACACGACACCATCTCATGACAAAGAACTACACACTCGTGTCGAATGTCTTATTGATAATTATGACGTCATAGGTCACGTGGTGTGGCAGCCACGTTGGAAAAAAACGGAAACACTTTGGACCTCGGTCTCTGAAACCACACCGAAGAAAAAAATTGAAACTTGACACACGACAAGTACTCCTCATGGGGAATAAGTGAGGATTTTTTTAATGACGTCATAGGTGCCTTCGTTATGACGTCATAATTACACATGTAGAGTAGAATGCAAATCTGATCAATATGAAGAGGGATGAAATGGCCCACAGAAAAAAAAATTGATGACGTCATCGGTCACAGCAGTGATTCAGCAGCCGTATTGTTTAAAAAAAAATATTCAAAAATCTTCCTCTGTCGTACCTGAACAGATCGAGGCAAAACTTTCACACGTATCACCGCCTATCCATTAGGAACAAAAGGTTCACACATGTGACGTCACAGGTCACATGGTTTGGCTTCACACAAATGTTCACCAAGCCTTGAGGCCACCAGGGTATTCACAAACAATTGATGTCACGTGCTCTGGCAGCCGTGTTGGATTGAGCGAAAAACTAAAAAAAAAATTCTGTTGAACCGCTCAATCAATCGACGTGAAACTTCACAATTATGATCTCGTGGTGATGGGGAATAGATGTTTTAAATTTCAACTTGATCAGAGGCATGGTTTGACAGCCAGAATAATTAAATTTGCTTGATCTGGGTACTTTTTGATTTTTGTTGATTTTATTTATTTATTTTAATAAGGCTCACTTGGCTGTGCCTGGATGGGGTTTGAGGGTAGAGGAGTAGCACATGAAATGTGAATCCTTGATCCAGGTTCCTCCTGATGACTTCATCTTTGCTTTTTCCTTGTTCAGGTTCCTCCTGATGACTCCACTGCAGAACTGTAACGACTTGGTGTTCCATTTGATTTGAATTTAATTTATTTTAATCACATTCTCAATTCAATTGAATAATAATGAAAAAACGTCATGGGTCGGAGTCATGTGTCCCATCAAAGTGGGGTTGCAAGGATGACAGACTGAGTCAACCAACCTGGTGTTATTTTAATGGCACGAACAGGGCCTCAAACTCAAGACCCTTAGATCTTAAGCCACCTTAACCGTTAAGCCAACACCAGGCTTGTATCTTTAATAACAATGGCAGACAAGGAGCCACGATTTTGGCCTTCTGTTTGCAGCAGTTCAGCATGTACACTCGTCCGACCTCACAGTGAAGCCGAAGAAGAAACGATCTTCTCACAAGTTCGAAAGAACAAGATCGATTGACGAGGATGCCGGTCAAACGACGTCACCTGCTCTCATCACATGCAAAACCAAGTCCTTCAAAACCCCGGGTCATCAAGTTTGATCTTCAGAGAGAGATCTCGTCAGAAAGGCCAAGAAACGATTTCCTGACTCGAATCGAGTATAAAATTGTGGATCCAGTTATATACAGTGGGGGGTAATCAGAAAGAGAAGAAGAGGAGTCCTGCTATCGTATGGAGTCGTGTCGTCATCAGTGTTCATCGAGTGACGTCGGCTTGCGCGGTTTGCGCAAGCATGTGCGGGCCCGTTTTCCGGTGTGCCGGCCATCTTCTAATCAATGATGCTTCGTCATCCAAAAGTGTGGTGATTAAAGCTGATTCTACAACAAGGCCCGAACATGTTTTGGTTGGACATCACTCCGAAAGAATGCGAGGCATTTATCTTTCCTGGCAGAGCACTTGAACCGTGAGACTGGTGGACGCAGGCCAACATCAAAATTCCAGCATTGTCCCTGGGGTTCTTCTTCCTTCCTTCCCTTCCTTCCCACTTCTTCAGAAAAATTCATTAAACAAAACAGAAAAATCTTCGATCGATGTCAGATTGACAAGTTGAAGAAACACTCATCCTGTATCGATCGAGCCATCAAGTGGAGTTCACATCTTGTTTTAAAAAGTGAAAAAGGTTAAAGAAGGAACAATATTGACGAGGTGAACAAATTTCATTGAAAAAACTGATTGAAAAAAGTCCATATCCACAAAATGTTTACAAACGAAACACATGTTTCTGTGTTTTCTTTTTTGAAATCGTTCGAAAAGTTCAGTTTTGTTGTTGCTTTCAAGTCGGGACAATCAAATAAAAATGAAGAATGGTGTCAGAAGTTGGATTCCAACACACATCTTCAGAGAAGACTGTGACTTAAACACAGTGCCTTAGACTGCTCAGCCATTCTGACTCATATGATGTTTCCAACCTTGAATGTAAATGTATATTTATGGAACACTCATGTCTTGCCTCATGCATATTTTTGCTCCAACAATATGTTGCGTCATCTCGAATGGCGAGGGGGTGAGAGCGACTCTTGAGGCAAAAAATAACTGGGGAGACGAGAGCACGGTTTTTACCGTCGCACTTGGAGTGTTTTAAAATTAAGAAGACATTATTTAAACCTCTGTAGGTGTTGGTCAAGCTGCCTGGAGTATTCTTATTCAAGAATCGGGACATGTAGGTCATTCCAGGCCAGTAAGAAACAAAAAAAACCTGACCACGCTCGTCTCACTGTCAGGAGGAAGAAGAGCTGCCTTGTCGAGCCATAAGTCGCTGGCTCCCGGGTTTTGTCCAACTCTTCCAGGTCTCCACTCTTGTTGAAGGCCAAAGCAGAAGCAGCCGAAGCATCTGTCAGAGCTGCCATGGCATGCAAATCAGACGAAGCTCGATTGCTACTCGAAGAGCAACGGATGCAACAATTGAAAGCTACGCAACAACAAATGCATCTCGAACAACTGGAGCGGCAGGAAGAGGCTGCTGTGGCTCAGGCCTGTTTGGAAGCGATGTCTGACGCTCTGTGTTGGGGCAGATTCCACATTTTGGGAGCTGAATTACTGACACCTGCAGAGATGGTGGGAATGCTCTTGTCCAGGGATGCCATTTAAGGCAATTATTTTCTATCCTTCCTTCCTTTTCCACCAATGCAGATCGTCCATCAGTCTGTCCATCTGTCGGTCCATCATGCTATCTCCTCAAAAAGGGTTTGAATGCAGAAATTCACCAAACTTAGTAGTTATGATCACTACATGGCAAGAAGGTGCAAGAGTGGTATCATTTTTGGCCGTGCCGCTTGGGCTACAGACAAAAAGGTCAAATACCGAAAAATGCAATTACGGGAACATTTTAAAACACTTTTTAAAATGAAACTTTGTGTATGCAATCAACATTGGGGGATGCATGAAAGATGAAACAATTTTTTTTGGTCTTGACCCCCAGTTCATGCCCCCAGTGGTGGGGGGGGCGGGGGACTTTAGGTCACAGTGATTAAAATGGGAAAAAAAATTAAACTCAAAATTTGATATCAGGTCATTCCTGGTGGAACCTTACACTTTGCAAAAGACTGTTTAACAGCCACCAACGAAAGGCAGACAGGTCATACAGGTGAACACACATCGATGCATCTCCGTGCCTGCTGGACACCAGGATGACAGTTTACAGCTGGGTTGAGATTCAAACCCAGGCAACATAGCTCAGAGACGAAGGTGCATACCTCCAGGTTATCCCACTAGACCTTTTCGACATGTATAGAAAATGGGAAATGAAATGTTTGGTGAAGGGGAAAAAAAGGTTCCAGTATTTCATCCATCCATCAGGACCATCCTCTGTGCAGAACATCAGTGTGGTGCTCAAGCAGCCTCCTGGGCCATCCATCCATCAGGACCATCCTCTGTACAGAGCATCAGTGGTGCTCAAGCTGCCTCCTGGGCCATCCATCCATCAGGATCATCCTATGTGCAGAGCATCAGTGGTGTTCAAGCAGCCTCCTGGGCCATCCATCCATCAGGACCATCCTCTGTGCAGATCATCAGTGGTGCTCAAGCTGCCTCCTGGGCCATCCATCCATCAGGACCATCCTATGTGCAGCGCATCACTGTGGTGCTCAAGCAGCCTCCTGGGCCATCCATCCATCAGGAGCATCCTCTGTGCAGAGCATCAGTGGTGCTCAAGCAGCCTCCTGGGCCATCCATCCATCAGGACCATCCTCTGTGCAGAGCATCAGTGGTGCTCAAGCTGCCTCCTGGGCCATCCATCCATCAGGACCATCCTCTGTGCAGAGCATTGGTGCTGCCAAAGCAGTCTCCTGGGCTATTTGGCACAATGCTGGACAGATCACCACTCCAACACAGGATACTCAAATGGCTCAATCATCCCAACAAGCTGGTACTCATTTTGTCAACCCCGAAAGGATGACAGGCATGACAGGCTGAGTCAACCCCACCTGGAGTTAATTCAACTGAAAAGCAGGATTTGAACTCAGAACCCTAGGATCCCAAGCCCACTTTATGAATCATCCAGTGAAATTAAAGCAGGCAGAGTTGGAGATAATGTTTCTGAGTGGCTTCTGAGAAAGACGGATGAAAATAGTGTGTGAGAAGTTTGGGAATGTGGGTTCACATGTCTCCAAACTGTCAGCAACGGAGTTCTTGGCACAGTGAGATGGACCCTCTCTGCTCGCCTCCTGATGCCCGTGATTGGGTTTGCTTTAAGGCAGGGTGGCAGGTCACCCCAGGGTTTTTAAAATAGGTGTAGCCTGCCATTGTGGGGAGTTATAGCACCGGTGAGAGAATAAAGTGACATCTCGGCTCAAAGATGTGTCACTTGTCTGCTCGATGATTGTTCAAGCGATGACTGCTCTGGTGTTGGTAGCACCATGAAAGGCCATAACCAGTCCTCGGCTAATATTGTTTTGAAGTTTTATTTATTTGTGTTTTTTTTCCTCTCAACTGATAAAATGTGAGGAACAAATATTGAACTTGCTTCTAATGGATTATAACGACTCTGCAATGCCAACCGAACACTTACAGGCCGAAGTGGCGACGTGAGTTACGTCTTTTCGATGTCCTTTCACCATGAACAGCCTGAAAGATCAGCAGCACACAAAAAGAGACAGGGATTTGTGGTGCTAGGGTAGGTTAGAGAAACGACAAGGAAGAGCCGATTTGTAGGCAATTCTCTGACCTGCCCTTCCCAACAAATTCCAACTTGTTTTTTAACCTCTCGTTGGTGTACGCCAAGTACTTCCTGACATAAACCCTTTTTGGTGTACACATGCCTGGTGTTGGCTTAATGGTTAGGGTGGTGGGCTTGAGGATCTGAGGATCCTGAGTTCAAGTCCCCCTTGGTTGTTGAATTAATACCAGGTGGGGTTGACTGCCTGTCATCCTTCTGAAGTTGGCAAAATGAGTGCCAGCTTGCTGGTAACCTGTGTCGGAGTGGCGACCCGTCCAGGATGGTACCCAATAGCCAAGGAGACTCCTATGGCGGCACCAATGCTCTGCTCAGAGTATGGTCCCAATGGATGGATGGATGGATGGATGGTGAACAGGTTCTTTCAAAAGAACTTTGACCTATGCATTAAAAAGAAAAAAAGAAAAAAAAGTGAATGTGAGATTGAAAGATCAACGGTGACTACAAGTGAAGGGAGGCGGACAGGACGGTAGATGAATATTCCCACTGAAGGACAGTGTATTCTGGAAGGTGGTGGCTTGCTTACACAGCAGCAAGCAAAATCAATGGTAATTAGACCAATGGACTTCTGGCACACCACACCACATCCACAACATAACATAGCACTACCACGAACAGCCATCCATTTACAACATCGATAGCAAATGATAATAAAGGTTATAAAGTACAACACAATGAAAGGAATGTTGAAGCAGATCATTGTGTTTGGTGTTCTCGACTAAGTGTTGGTATCATGATGCCTGACAGGTACAAGTCCCGTGTACTATTTTATCAATTGTTTCCTCATGTCCATATATGTAAATATATATTTATACTTCCACTTATAGCGGTGGCATGATTTCATGCTTTCAAACTGGCTAAGACACAACGGTGCATCACCACTGCTACCAAGTATGGGGGCACCACTGATGCAGTGCCCCTGTTACCAGTTCACTGGTACTCATTTCGCAGAACCTCGGAAGGATGACAGGCTGAGTCAACCCCCAATGTCCATATAGGGACATCTCCCGTAAATAATTTATTACTTGACTCTCTTTCTCCTTTACAAACTAACTTGGCACCATAGACAAAAATTAGAACTCACACAATGGTTGCACCTTCAATGAAGGGTATCTCAATGGCTTGTGACAAGCTACTGCTTACTCTGGGTCTCTTCTGCCAACACCAACCCCACCCTCTTACCCCAACTTTACCTCCAACTCCCATATCCCCTGGTCCTGTCATGTTGGCTTGTAATCGGCAGCAAGAAGCGGACGCCAGAGAACGGCTTTTCAGGGCAATGCACTCTCACGACAGGCAGGCAGCGCTCATGAGAGGCTACTGTCGCTCAAAGAAACCCATAGCCCTGCAGTGACTCGAATAAAACCCACGTAGATTCAAGGGGTACAGTGACCCAGTACAGCTAGGCGTGGGGCCTCCCGGAGGAGGATGCAACTGAAGGAGTGGAGGAGGTGGAGGTGGGAAATAAATAAAAGGAATCGAGTCGCTGAGGGTTGGCATGAAAAAAAAAATCAAAATCATTTCAATTTGGTCGCATAGCAACAAGGAATGGTGGGACACACAATGGGTTATTGTGACAGTCAGGAATCTCGGGGAAACAAATATCACCGTAGTAACAGCCCGAGTTCCCAGGGGAACTATGCAAGCGTTTTAGTCTTCCGTCAGCACGTCCGTTGGTGAATTGAAAGCCAGCACGATGGAAGTGAGATTGTCGTTCCGAATTCCAAAGCCAAGAAGGGCAAGAAAACAATAAACAATTAACGAACAATTGTGCCGTTTGGAATTTGGCAAATATGGTCAATGATTTCGTTTGAATAACAACGTCAGGAAAGAACTATCCAGGACACGGAGGGAGAGTTTTTGTACAGATAGTCATCCAAACGGTACCATTCAGCTCAAAAGATGGTGCACACGTGCAGGGAGACTCGTGTCCCTTTTGTTGTACTCTCAAGAACCCCAATCAACCTTGGCTGCACCCAATGCGATGTCACAGCTGACAATAACTTGCGCTTGGTTTTACAAAAAAAAACATCTACAGACACACACACATGTCCAATAAGACAACGTCCAAAGAGACAGGAAAGGTGACACATCTACTCCACAATGGATGATCTGAAACTCTTTGCAGCAAAGGACGAAAATTTGGGAAAACAACTGAAATTAGTGAGACGGTACTCCGCCAACATTCTCAAGACCTTAGGATCCAAAGCCCACCACCCGAACTATTAAGCCAACACCAGGGGTACAGCGCATCCCTGACTCCTTAACGTCTCTCCCCGGCTATCGTCCCCTCCAAATTGATCGGCCTGAAGCACGCCCCGGCGGCAGAGTTGCACGTTAAATCAACAACTCAATTTCTCACCACCCTTGTACTGACCTTACACCTCCACAGCCCCCAGGAGTACCTGCGGCTGCGACTTCCCCTCCGCTCCCACCTCATATTTGTCTGTGTGTTGGTGTTGTACAGTGATGACTCTCCATCTACATCTCTCTCAGACAACGTGTACAAACCTTTAAACACTCATCCCGACTCTCTCTTACTCGTACGTGGTGATGTAAATTGTCAGCGTGCAAATTGGCCGGGCGCTGGTACCTCCCTCTCACCAGCCACGGCACTTTAACAAAGGACTTCTGTGACGTCATGGGACTGATGCAATACCTGACCCTGAGAAACAAGGGTCAAAGCCTGAAACCAACCAACAGTACCAGCAGGTATCCCAACATACCTGCGGAATAGTAAACCGGTCACCACTAGCTCGATATCGAAACGAGGAAACTCCTCGCCATACACACATGTTCTCTACAAATGTTCACCTCCATTAATAAATTTTTATTTATCAAACACATTATTAATAATTATTTAAATAATTTGTTGCCGATTGCTGGGATACGCAGTGCAGCATGTTAAAATCGGTTATTCATGACGGTTTGAGTCGATGGTTCGATGGAGGTGCCGTTGTCATGGACACATCCACAAGGTAAAGTGCAATATTTAATATTTAATTCCAGGCTACAAGGTAACAAAGGTGAAAACTTTGAAAGGGAAGGTGTGCACACTTTGTACAGGTACTGTAAGTGTGACGTCCGCTGATCACGCGACTCGAATTGACCAATCACAGGACGTCCCTATAAAGGCTCACGTTGCCTTTCCAACACAAAGGAACGAAACAAAACACTTTCGTTTAAAATCAAATAATTTCCATTTAAGACGCAAGCACTTTACACGTAAACCAAGAAACAATCATTTTCGAATCGAACGAGAATAAAATTAATATTTATTTCAGCATCGGCAATAAATAAATAATCTCGAATCGACCAATCACAAGCGCCTCGAATCGACCAATCACAAGCGCCTCGAATCGACCAATCACAAGCGCCTCGAATCGACCAATCACAAGACGACGTGACTTCGCGCTTTTTCCACGGAGTACAGTGACCGGTAAGAAAGGGTTCGCTTCTCAAATGGAATAATTTTAACACAAACTGATTGACTATTCAAGTTTAACACCAATTAAATTAAAAAAAAAACAAATAACCTTGGTGTACACCTGGTGGAGAACAATAATAAGGGAAACAAGTCTGGAGACGCCGATGGTTCACGAGCAATGGACACGGTTCGCCTTTTTTTTTATTTTTTGGCGGGAATCGGGAAAAACGTAAATGATGAAAGTTGTAGTACTCGAAGAGCACGACTTGCATACCAACTCTCATTCGAAACAGTTGAAAACCCCAGGAGCTCGATGCCCAATTTATTGATTTTTTTTTGGACATTTTCGAAGTTCGTGACCTTGTGACCTTGACCTTGGGACGAAAATGAAAAAAAAATCGAGCTCCGTGGGGCTATGCAGGTGCCATTGGGCTAACCAAATACCGAAACCCCTGCCAGATTCGACAAACCCCCTCGGAGAAGATGTAACTTGAAACCGACTACCCCCTAAAAACACGTGTTTTTTGGTCATGGCTCCGCCGATAATGGGTGCAGCACGCCCGTTCTCAGGAAAACACAACGAGATCATGATATAAACCTCCCACCAAAATTTCGTCAGGATCGGATCGAAACCCACGGAGCTACGCTCGGGACAGACAGACAGACACACACACCAATAACGAATATAGTGGTCACTTACTGACTCGTGAACCAATCATGACGTTTTTCCCTCGCAGGTGATTTGTGACTCAGTCCCCGACAGGTATGTTTGTCCCACTTGGTGATTTATTGCCGAAGACACCCGAGGATCGCACGGAGGTGCGTGTCGATGTCAATATCGAAGCGATGCTCCGATGCTCCGAGGAGGATGCGAAGTCGGTCCCAGCCGCGTACGACCCGATCCTGCAAGACCCGCGGGTCTTGATTGAGCTTCTTGAGGACGAGAACCGCTACCTGCCGACATTCAGTGAGTTGGAGGGCGCATCGGACGTACAATCAAGATCAAGGCTGCGTGACAAGGTCATCGTCTGGATGTTGGACGTGAGTGCAGGTGGTTCACCCTCATGTGAATGATGAACGTCATTCAGGGAGGGAAGGGCGGGTGGGGAGGGGGGGTTGGGGAGTAAAATATGAGGGGACGAGGACTCAAAAACAGGCTCAGACAGACGGGATGACTGGACTGTGGGTGTAAGGACGGTGCAGGACAAGGCAGGTAGAACAAGCCTTCAGCAATCTCCGTCCACCAACCTCTCACTCCGTCTCTCACAGACTGCTCAGATAGATGAGACTCACACTGATTAGACTCACACTGATTAGACACACACTGATTAGACACACACTGATTAGACACACTGATTAGACTCAGACTGATTAGATTCACACTGATTAGATTCACACTGATTAGATTCACACTGATTAGACTCACACTGATCACTCACACTGATTAGACTCAGCGTGATTCGACTAACACTGTTCAGAGTCAGGCTGATATTCCTTTCATGTTGAAAACTCCCTGTGACACGAAACCTCTACCACGACCATTGACTTCTGACGTTTGTTTACATCACCTCTCCCTTGTCAGGTCAGGTTCGATCTGTGACCTGCTACAGGTACCATGTAAACCTGTACTAACCTGTTCCATGGTCGGGTTGTCGGCGACGAAACCGTCTCCCCCACCAGGTTTTCTGGTGAGGAGGGTGTTTGGATATGGACACCCAGCAGGATTAAAAACAAAACCTGTCCAAGGGCGGAGGAGCTCCTTGTGAGCCAACGGCCATCCATATCTAGTGCCCAACTGTGTCTGCGGACGTCCTCCTGCAGTTGGGTTACTTTTTATTAGGAGGTTGGTGGCAGCATTTGCACTCCGGCCACCGTAAAACCCTTCATTCCGCAAAACACAAAAACGCAAAAAAATCTGAAAACCCACTCCGTGGGAGTACCTCCTGTGCAGCTTCCCTTCGCAGGGCAGCTCACCGGATGACGGGATTGGGGCAAAGCCTTCGGGACCCCCAATCTTTGATGATAGGAGGGAAACCACGGGGAAACATCCCTGGGTCAGATTGCGGGATAGTGTGTCGGAGTGGTGCTGAGGTGTCGTCCACCAGACGGCGGTCTCCTTGGGTTAACCTGAGGCGGTCCCTTCGGGTGGGTGCCTGGAATATCCTATCCCTAAGAGAGGATGATCACCTGTCTGTTATCATCTGAGCTCAAGCGTTTGGACATCGGGATTGCAGCTCTCTCTGAAGTTCTGAGACCGGATTGCGGCGAGATAATAGTGGGTGGTTACACCTACTATTGGTCTGGTGGCTCTGATGGTTACCATACCCAAGGAGTTGCTGTAGCTGTGTCCAATAAGCTGACCCCAATGATAATTGAGGTAACACCAGTCAACGAGCGTATTATGAGATTAAGGATTCGTCACTCCTTAGGTGTCATTTCCCTGGTCTCTGTTTATGCTCCGACTGAGGCGAGTGATCTCACCGTGAAGGATGCATTCTAAGCCACACTCGAGTCTGTGGTTGATCAGTGCCCCAGAAGAGATACACTTCTAGTCTTGGGGGATTTCAATGCATCGACTGGAACTGATAGGGACGGTTATGAGGTGTGTGTTGGTCCCCATGGGTCAGGAACTATGAACCAGAATAGCACTAAGTTCCTTGACTCTGCAAGAAGTCATGGACTTAGGGTGGCTGGTTCTTGGTTTCAGCGCCCACAAGCTCATCGCTGGGCTTGGTATTCCAACGCTGGCGGTGTGGCAAAGGAGATTGACCATGTCCTCATTGACGGTCGTTGGAGGATGATCCAGAACTGCAGGGTCTACCGGAGTGCTCAGTTCCTCAATACTGACCACAGGCTTGTTGCAGCAACTCAAAAGCTGCACCTTAAATCCTGGAGAATGGTACCATCCCAGCCGAGGCTGGATGTTGGCAAGCTCAGGGATGAGAGAGTAGCTGAGGAGTTTGCGAACAGGCTGAGTGGACACTTGGGGGGTCTGGGTGCTTTGGGGGGTCCTGAAGAGTTTTGGAATGCCTTCAAGACCACCGTCCTTGATGTTGCCGGTGGATGTCTTGGAGCTCACCGCAGGGCAAAGAAGAATTTTGTCTCTCAAGGGACACTGGATACCATTGACCAGAATGGCAGGGCCAGGCTGAATGGCAGAGCTGAGCTGTTCAGGGAGCTGAGGCGTAAAACTGTACGTGCACTGAGGGTGGACAAGGAGGCCTATGTGCGAGGAATCTATGAGGGGGTAGAGCATCACCTGTGGACAGGTGATTCTCGTCTCGCTTACAGGGGAATCCGCGCATTGCGTTCATCCAAGCCCATCCCTCGGAGCACTGCAGTTAGAGCAGAGAGTGGTAGGCTCTTAACAGAGGAGTCTGAAGTGAAGGCCCACTGGGCCGGTTACTTTGAGCGATTGTACCAGGCTGATCCCGCAGCTGTCAAGTTGGACGTCAAGGGTGTTACAATCCCTGTTGCTGACCCTCGGATCAACTGTGGTCCACCTGCACTTGTGGAAACAATGGGCTGCGGTGAACCGGTTGAAACGGGGCAAAGCTCCAAGGATCTGTGGCATCCATGCTGAACTTCTCAAAGCTGGTGGAAATGCTGCACTCGTGTCGTTGCATGCAGTTTTGTGCTCTGCCTGGAACACAGGCATCATCCCAACTGATTGGAAGAGGGGCCTTGTTGTTCCTATCTGGAAAGTGAAGGGTGATCGCCAAGACTGCAACTACCGAGGAGTGACGCTGCTCTCAGTGCCGGGCAAGGTCTTTGCTCGGATAATTCTTGATAGGGTTCGCCACCATCTGCTTGAGCACCAGCGTTCAGAGCAGTCAGGCTTTACACCAAAGAGGTCAACGATTGACCGTATCCTTGCACTTCGTGTCCTCACCGAATACAGACGAGAGTTTCGGCAGGGGCTGCTTGCAGCCTATGTTCATCTCTGCAAAGCGTTCGATTCAGTGAATCGGGATGTCCTCTGGAGGATTCTTGGTCTTCGTGGGGTGCCACCAAAACTGATCGATCTGATGTCTGAACTCTACTCTGGTACTGAGAGTGCTGTGAAGTGTGGTGGTACCATCTCTGACTTATTTCCAGTTGTTACTGGAGTTCGTCAGGGATGTGTACTTGCCCCCACACTTTTCAGCACTTGTATGGACTGGATTTTAGGGAGGATGTCGGAGAGATCAAGCTGCGGTGCATCGTTTGGGAATGTCAAGATCTCGGACCTTGATTTTGCAGATGATGCAGTCATCTTTGCGGAGACTTTAGACATCCTTTTGGGGGCCCTCGAGTTGCTGAATGAGGAGTCGGAGCCGCTGGGATTACGGGTTTCTTGGGTCAAAACTAAGATCCAGGCTTTCAGTGACATCTTGGATGCTGCTGTCCTGTCTGTGTCCCTTTGTGCTGAGGATGTTGAGGTCGTAGAGAGATTCACTTACTTTGGCAGTGATATTCATGTCTCTGCTGGCTGTGAGTCAGAGGTCAATTGACGTCTGGGTCGGGCCTGGGGAGTCATGGATTCACTGGATCATGGGGTGTGGCGCTGCCGGTACCTGTGCGGGAGGACGAAAGTCCGAGTCTTCAGGTCCTTGGTACTTCCAGTCTTGCTCTATGGATGCGAGACTTGGACTCTGACCAAGGATCTGAGACCGAGACTTAATTCCTTTGGTACCAGGTCTCTTCGGAGAATCCTTGGCTATCGCTGGTCGGATTTTGTGTCCAACGAGCGGTTGCTGAGAGAGACTCGGATGAGATTTGTTACCTGCATAGCCCGTGACCGTCAGTTGCCGCTGTATGGACATGTGGCTCGTTTTCCTGACGCTGATCCTGCTCACCAGATTCTCTCAGCGAGGGAGTCTCATGAGTGGAGGAGGCCAGTGGGCCAACCACGTGCCTCGTGGTTGCAGCAGGTTGACCAGCATCTCAAGGAGATGGGGATGGGCCTGGCATCTGCCTGGGGGATGGCCAGACGGAGGCCCCTGGAGTACCGGTGGAAAATGGACGCAGCGACGCGCTGTTCTGGCACATGCTCCCATACCTGACCTGACCTCTCCCTTCCTTCATGATCCCCCCCCCCCTCGAGCCGCTTTATTTCGGATTTATAATCCTGAGATTGCTAAGGCGCAGCATGAAGAGATTCAGATTGCTCAGACCGAGCACCTTTTTGCTCTCGCATTTCTTCTTGCTCTTTTCCACTCTCATGTGTTTTCATCTCTCAGAAATTTATTTCTTCAAAGTGCTTTTCAGCTCATTCATTACCATTTTTCAAAGGTCAAAGTTCACTCCAAGGTCGAGTCCGTCCACCCGATCATGGTCGTTCGTGCCTTCTGCAGGTGTGTCACAAGGAGAGCTGTGAGGTTGACCGCTATATTCTTGCGGTGAATTACCTCGACCGCTGTATGTATGTCATGACACTTCCCGATGACGAGCTGCACGTACTTGGTGCCGCTTGCTTATACGTGGCTTGTAAGCTGCAAACGTCGAATCCTCTCTCTGCGGAAAAGCTGGTTGCCTGCACACCCAAGTTGACCCAGAGACAGCAGTTAATGGTGCGGTTTGTCCTCCAGAGGGTTAATGGTGCTTCGATTTGCCGAAGTAGACGGTCCCGGGTTCGGTGGTGCCGGGTCACCGGGCCCGATGTTGGTTTTTATCACTTGGATGTTTAATTTCCTCTTTTGTACCCTCAGAATGAATATCTTTCAACCTGTTAACTTTTCATCTGTCTTCATCAGCTCATGCATTTCTAATGGATGACCTTGGGGTTCATTGTTCGACTTGGCACCCTGTCTGACCACCTCAATGTAGCCATTGTAACTTTGACAAAGTGGTGATGGATTTCTATCCTTAAGCACCTTTCAGGATTGGTAAATTGTAATTGACTAGTTGAGGGATTATTTCCCCTCTGCTGGTGCTGACACCAAGTGTGGTCAGTTTGATGCTGTGACCCATCGACTGCATCAGTGCAAGAGGGGAAACCATTTTCAGCCTTGGAAAGACCAGAAGAGCGGCCTGCTCTGATTCATTGGATTTTACAAAAACAATCGCAAAACTGATGCTTGTTTGCACATGGGCTGGAGCGGGAGGGTGCAGCACCTCAGGGTCGCCATTACTCCTCGGGTCGCTCGAAAATGTTCCTGGAAGCACTTCACCAGAAAGGCAGTTTTCAGTTGTGTCTGATCTTGTCAGGGATCTGAATATGTAGGTTTGATGACCATCGTGTTGTTGGGCGATTTTGCTCGGTTTTTTTTTTGTTTGTTTTCCATGTCGAGGCTCATGTAAGAGCTAATACACAGCACATATAACAAGGCAGGAGACAAGAGGGGCAGGAGAGAAAAGCACAAAACAGTGGGGAACAAAGACAATAGATCTGTGGAAGGGAGAGGGATGGGGTGGGGTAAACGGGGTAAACAAGATGGTACTACAAGGACTTTCAGGATGTAAAACAGGGAATTTGAAGGACGTGGGTTTGGGGTGGATTAACGGGGGTAAAAAAGATCAAGATTTTGGATGGGGGAAGATATGAGATGGTGGTGAACAGTTGTTTAGAAGACTTGGAGAGAGGAGTGGGATTGAAGAGAGTGTTGGAGTTTGTTCCAGACGTTGAGAAAAAAGAGGAATGAAAGAGTGAAGGTGAGCAGTGATTCTTGATTTTGGCAGTTTCACCAGAAGGGGTTTTTTTTTTGGTGGTTGTCCTTGAGTGCCCTGTGGAAATACTTGATGCTGTTGATCTGTTCACTAATCTGCCCCACTCTCACCTCCACCCCGCAGACAATGGAGAACAAGGTCCTTAAGTCCCTGGATTGGAAGTTGGTGGTCATTACAGCGAGTGACTTTCTGCAGCAGATACTGCACCACCTGGTCATCCCATCCGATGATTGGCCACAGGTCCGCAAGCATGCCGAGACCTTTGCAAAGATAAGCATCACTGGTGGGTTTTCTGTGTTTACCTGAAGTCAAAACCTTAACCCTTTTTTAGTCATTACAGAAGTCAACGATCATGGAGATCCCAAAACAACAGATTGGCACATCAATTGAGGGGTTGAGGGACACAGGTGGATAAAACATGGACAAACATGACAGAATGAGAAGCAGAGTTGCATGGGGGTACAAAAGGGGACAAGGGAGAATGCGAGTGGGTATAATAGAAAGCATGAGGTGACGATGGGCAGCGGTCTTGAGAGATTGGACGTTACAGCACAAAATAATGGACACAGGGAGTTCCACAGGTGAGAGAAGAGCAGGATGACCATGAAAGACGGTGAACATCTGACTAAGACCTGATGAGGTTAACCAGGTGTGGGTTCCTGGCAGAATGTGAGAAACCTGTGAGGAGAGGGAATCTTTGCAGATGAGAGAGGGTGGGTGAGGTTCAGCCAGAAGTGAGGAGCTTGCAAAGTAAGAGTCCAACAATGAACATGCCTGAGATGGATGAGAAGCAGTCCTTGGGCCTTGGCCTCCTGCCAAGAGATACCAAAACTCATAAAACTTTGGACTCGACCACCTCGAGGAGAGCAAGATGGGAAGCTACTGCACTCGGCCCTTGTGGGGATGCATACATACTCTATGGTACTTCAAATGACGATCTCGTTCATGGTAACGAGCCATGCACAGTCCATAATTGACCTGTCTGGGTGGACAATTCCAAGGGCGGCCAGCCTTCGAGGTGAGTTTGGAGATATGGTCCACTCTAGACTTATAGTAAGGTCCAGGGTCTCCAAAGACCACACTTCCCCCCATCGGTCAGCCACAGCAGTAAAGTGAGGTCTCTTTTTGCTTTCAAGTGAATGATAAGGACACCAAGAGACAATGAACAAGTCATCATGGTAATTGGGATCCCAGCATCTTGAGATATGTCCGATCATATATAAACAATGAAACACGTGTCCACACGATGTGGATGAGATATGTCCACATGATGAGCGTATTTCAATGTTCAATGACTGTTAAATACTACTCGTGTTTATCGTTTTTTCAAATCATGTTTATGGTGCGACCCGACCGTAGACCGAAGATTTGCGCCAAGACGTCCGAACAGTTAAATACTCGTGTTAATCGTTTTTTATCCTTTTTATGGTCCAGCACCCCCTCCCCCCAGAGACCGGAGATTTGCCACGAGGCATCCGAATTGCATAAAAAGGTGCAAAAACTGATCCCTGCAGCTGCAGACGAATCAGCCTTCTCTCACTCATCAGCAAGGTTATGGAATGCATCATCGCTTCCAACATCAAATCCTTCCTCTTCTCCAATGGCTTCATTTCCGACCATCAATTTGATTTAGACCAGGTCACCCAACTCTGGACGTGCTGCTTCTGCTTTCCCTACAATGGATGGAGATCCAAAATGCCAAACATGAGATAAGAGCCATCTCCCTAGACATATCGCGAGCTTTCGATATGGTCTGGTACCCTACCCTGCTCACCAAACTCTCTTCCTATGGTATCCAAGGCAATCTCCACTCATAGCTCAGGGACTTCCTCTCGTTGCAGTCAACCCATGGCTCTGAATGGAATTCTTTCATCTCCTCTTCCCATCCAGGCTGGAGTTCCTCAAGGCAGTGCTCTTGGCCCTGTTCTTTTTCTGGTTTTCATCAATGATCTCTCCAACTCTATGGAAAATCTTCTTTATCTCTTTGCTGATGACTCCACCCTCTGCCGTACCATCTCTCATCCCTCTGATCGGCAAGCAGCAGCTTCTGCCCCCTCTGCAGACCTGGATAAAATCACAAGCTGGTCAAGCACTTGGAATATGTCTTTCAATCCAAACAAATCTCACACCCTCACCATGTCTCTCCGAAAGGACTGTCTGGAACCCCCCCCTCCCTAATAGACTGTCTGAACAATCCTCTTGAAGAAGACCTTTCATTCAAGCTTCTGGGTCTCACTATCTGCCACAGTCTTTCCTGGGAAAGCCACATCTCCAAGCTTGCCTCCAAAGCCAGTCGCCGACTAGGCATCATACGTCGTGCAAAGTCCTTCCTCGGCACACCTGAGCTCCTGACCACTTACAAAGCTTTCATCCACAATCTGATGGAGTACTGCCCTCCCGTCTGGGGTTTTGCTCCAGCCTCACACCGAGCTCGACTTCACGTTGTGGAAACCAAGGCTTTTTGGGGTCATCTGGTATCTCTCGTGACAAAACTGAGTCTTTGGGTCTCTCACCCTCTCACCGGAGGCAGGTCAGTGGTCTTTCTGTCTTCTGCAAAAAAAACCCTTCTGGTGAAACTGCCAAAATCAAGAATCACTGCTCACCTTCACTCTTTCATTCCTCTTTTTCTACCTCTGGAACAAACTCCCACACTCTCTTCAATCCCACTCTTCCCTCCAGGTCTTCAAAACAGCTGTTCACCACCATCTCTTATCATCCACCATCCAAAACCACGATCTTTTCTACCTCCGTTAATCCACCCCAAACGCACCTCCCTTCAAATTCCCTGCTTTCCTTCCTGAAAGTCCCTGTAGTTCCATCTTATTTACTTCGTTCCCTATCCCTCTCCCTTGCACAGATTTCCGATTGTCTTTGTTCCCCACTATTTTGTGCTTCCCTCTCCCACCCCTCTTGTCTCCTGCCTCGTTATATGTTCTGTGTGTTCGCTCTTACACATGAGCCTCGACATGGTTTACAAAAAAACAGTTACTCGTATTAATCCTTTTTCATCGTGTTTATGGTCCAACCCGACCGCAGATGTCAGATTTGCCGCAAGACGCCCATCACTCATCGCTGGAGTAAGTATCTACACCGCCATTTTGCGATTGAAACATCTTGCTGAGTCCTGGCCGGGGTACCCCACTTCACTTGAAAAGATCACATCAATCATCAACAGCACTCCTGTGAGACATTACATGTGCAATGGAATCCCCTTACATTCATCCTGAATCTTCATTTCCACATTTTATTATTTTATTATCCTCAATGATGATACCCTCATCTCTGCTCCCGGATCCCTTCCCCAGGAATTTGTGCGAACGTGCCAAGAGGAGTTGCAAGACCTTCTCCAGAAATGTCCCCAGCCATCTCATGAAAGGGATCCCCCCTCTGGAGAAGAACCCGCCACAAAGATCCCGAGGATGACGCCAGAAAAGAAATAGACACCGATAATAGACACCAATAATAAATTAATTTTAACCCTTCATAGGTAACCTGGGGTTTTGAGGACCCCAATGTAACCTGGGTTTTGTTTTCTTCAAAATAAATTTCTTTTAAGCCTTCATAGGTAACCTGGGGTTTTTAGGACCCCAAGGTAACCTGGGTTTTGTTTTCTTCAAAATAAATTTATTTTAAGCCTTCATAGGTAACCTGGGGTTTTTAGGACCCCAAGGTAACCTGGGTTTTGTTTTCTTCAAAATTAATTTATTTTAAGCCTTCATAGGTAACCTGAGGTTTTTAGGACCCCAAGGTAACCTGGGTTTTGTTTTCTTCAAAATTAATTTATTTTAAGCCTTCATAAGTAACCTGAGGAGTGGGGTTTTTAGGACCATCAAATAACCTGGTATTTTTTTCAACAAAATTAATTTATTTTAACCCTTCATAGATAACCTGGGGTTTTGAGGACCCCAAGGTAACCTGGGTTTTGTTTTCTTCAAAATAAATTTATTTTAACCCTTCATAGGTAACCTGAGGAGTGGGGTTTTGAGGACCATCAAATAACCTGTTTTTTTTGTTTGTTTTTTTTTCGACAAAATAAATTTATTTTAAGCCTTTATAGGTTACCTGGGGTTTTGAGGACCCCAAGGTAACCTGGGTTTCTTTTCAACAAAATTAATTTATTTTAAGCCTTCACAGGTAACCTGGGGTTTTGAGGACCCTAAGGTAACCTGAGTTTTTTTTTTCAACAAAATAAATTTATTTTAAGCTTTCATAGGTTACCTGGGGGTTTTTTTTCAACAAAATTAATTTATTTTAAGCCTTCATAGGAAACCTGGGGTTTTGAGGACCCTCAAGTAACCTGGGTTTTTTTTTCAACAAAATAAATTAATTTTAACCCTTCATAGGTAACCTGGGGTTTTTTGGATCCCAAGGTAATCTGGGTTTTGTTTTCTTCAAAATAAATTAATTTTAAGCCTTCATTGGTAACCTGGGGTTTTGAGGACCCAAAGCTAACCTGGGGTTTTGAAGACCCCAAGGTAACCTGGGTTTTATCAAAAAAACAAAATTTTTAAAGGCACATTTTTTTTCTCAAGACAAGCTTCTTGTAAAAATAATAAAAATAGTTATAAAGAAAACATTACTGTAGTTTTCGTCTTAAACTATGGTAAAGGATTTCAATTTGATATTTACATAATGTTATTGTCATAAAATGATTCGAACCGTTTTTTTCTGAAATTATTTTCCCGAGGTGGGGTCTGAAAGACCCCAGGTTGCCCAGATGTTACTGCGGGATGAAGGTTACCTGTTAACTGTTAAATAAATATCTCTTGAACGACCTTTGGTATCTTCTGTTTGCAGTTGATTATTAAAAGCAGGTGTGCACACCTCCCTGACCCAACTGGTATTTTCTTCTGTCGGCCTACAGTCATCCCCCTCGAATACCGTACAGCAATCCTCGTCGAGTACCGCGCAGCCAGAAATAAATAAATGAGCGATTGACGCCATGCTCGTTACCACATCGGTGTTTGTGTTGTGGAGTCACAGTTATCGTGGTCACAGACTGTGAACATTGATAAACACACACAAATGATCTAAACCTCTTTGCACAAAACAATGAAAAATTGATGGAACTCAAATTTGTGAAACGGTACTCCGATGACGTCCAAATGAGCCAGAAAACGAAGAATCTTAAAAATACCTTCGAGGAGAAGAGGTCCACTAAATATGTCACAAAAACAATTACCAAGGAGCGTAGAACGAAGCTGATCTTGAAAAATACCTTAAATACCCTGAGAAATACGATCAAAGCCTGAAACCAACTCGCAGTACCAGCACGTATTCCAATACAGCTGCGGAATAGCAAACTGGTCACAACAAGCTCGATATCAAAACATGGTAACTCCTCACCAGACACAAATGTTCCACAAAAATCAGTGCATCCTGAGAATGTACCTGCTGCGACTGCTGGATGGGGGATGTGTGGGTTATTGGAGGTTCTTTCAGGTTGAGGGGTTGTTGCTGGTTCTGAAGAGCCTGCCTGAGGGAACCATCAGAGTTGGTGTTCCCACAGGCTTGCTGCAAGAAAGCTGGAGGTCCGAACCTGGATGGAGCACCCTGGAAATCTGCCTCATAATCTGGTGCAGGATCTCGGGTCCTCTTCTTGACCAGTTCGCAACTGGCACCACATTGAACACCTCGGGTCCAGTTTCTGCCTCGGTCCTCCTTCAGAAGACAGGTGAGAGAGACAGCGTACACTTGGTCCACCTGCAGACATTGTATGTCTGTGCTGGTTGGAGCTAGTGTTGCCCCACTTAATTTTGTGGCAACTTTCCTGATGGTGGAGGAAACTAGGGTGGTGACCTCGATGATCTTGTCGGCCAGGTCGGCAAGTTACTCGATATTCACCAAATCACCTGTAGATGGTTGGATGAGCGGGGCACTGCTCGGCAAACGTTGGAGGAAAAGTTGTTTGGAAATTTTCTCATTGGTGTTGTCTCCTTATTTAAAGAGCTTCCTCATCCTGCGAAGTAACTGTGGTGGTTTCCAGTCAGGCAGTTCCTCAGAGAACATCGGTGTTGGTTTGGGTGCTTTTGTTCGCATGTTGAGGTTCAGCGTATCAGTTCCTCCTTCAACGCCTCGTATGGATCGGTCATGAGTGATTCGACGAGCAAGTCACAAACCTCTTCGGCATATTCAGGGTGATGTGAGACCACAACGTCGGGAGAAACGGTCTCTCGGGTGGTCGTGACTCCCATGAGGAATTGAGCCTCGACCGACACACACCGAATAGCTGGATCGTTCGGCCAAAATGGACGTACCTTGTAGCTCACAACTGACACAAGTGTAGATGGGGTTGAAAGAGACAAGGATCCTCGTACACCGTGAAAGATCATGTCAGGGTTACCAATGAAGGGAAATCCCGCAGTTTACTAATTTCCACTAACCCAACGTGTGTGGTAGCTTCCTTGGCCTGTGGAGGATGACGTAGCCTGGAATGGTTCAACCTCCATCATGAAGTGATCGAGTCTTGGAAATGACAGTTCAAACGTCACCACGTACGGATTAAGTCCTTTTTTAATGATACCATGTTAACGCTCGTACAAGAGCAAGCACGCAGAACGTAAAACAAGGGGAGCAGGAGACAAGAGGGGGCGGGAAAGGGAAGCACAAAACAGCGGGGAACAGAGACATTAGATCTGTGCAAGGAAGAGGGATGGGGCAGGGAACAATGGGTAAACAATATGGACATGACAGGTACTTTCAGGTCCTCACACTACAGGAACTTTCAGGTCCCCACACTACAGGAACTTTCAGGAAGGAAAGCAGGGGATTTGAAGGAGGTGGGTTTGGGGTGGATTAACGGGGGAAGAAAACATCATGGTTTTGGATGGGGGAAGATAAAAGATGGTGGTGAACAGCTGTTTTGAAGACCTGGCCGTAAGAGTGGGAATGAAGAGAGTGGGAGTTTGTTCCAAAGGTGGGGAAAAAGAGGAATGAAAGAGTGAAGGTGAGCAGTGATTTTGGTATTTTTACCAAAAGGGAGTTGCTGGCACACCTTGAGCACCCTGCGGAAATATGGGGGGACATTGCAGTCAGAGCAGGGGGGGGCGAGAGACCGCAGAGGAGACGGTAGAAGACAGAAAGACCACTGACCTGCCTGCGGTGAGAGAGTGAGAGACCCAAAGACGAGCCTCATTGTGGGAGACACCAGTGATCCTAAATGCCTTGTTTTCCACAGCGTGAAGCTGAGAAAGGTGTGAGGCAGGAGCACCAGCCCAGAGGGGAGAGCAGTACTCCATCAAGCTGTGGATGAAAGTTTTGCACGTGGTCAGGAGCTCAGGTGTGTCAAGGAAGGGATTTGCACGACGGAGGATTCCGAATCGGTGACTGGCTTTGGAGGCCAGCTTGAAAATGTGGCTTTCCCAGGAAAGATCATGGCAGATAGTGAGACCCCGAAGCTTGAGTGAAAGGACTTCTTCAAGAGGATTTGTTGAGAAAGTCGATGAAGGGGGGGAGGGGGGTTCCACACGGTCCTTTCGGAGAGACATTATGAGAGTGTGAGATTTGTCCGGATTGAAAGACATGTTCCACGTGTTGGACCAGCTATTGATTTTATTCAGATCTGCAGCGATCGAAGAAGCTGCTGCTTGCGGGTCTGAGGGATGACAGATGGTACGGCAGAGGGTGGAGTCATCAGCAGAGAGATAAAGAGGATTTTCCAGAGAGTCGGAGAGATCATTGATGAAAACCATAAAAAGAACAGGGCCCAGAATGATACCTTGAGGAACTCCAGCCTGGACAGGAAGAGGGGATGAAAGAACTCCATTGAGGGCCACACGTTGACCGACAGGAGAGGAAGTCTGCAAGCTATGAGTGGAGATGGCCTTGGATACCAGAGGAAGAGAGTTTGGTGAGCAGGGCAGGGTGCCATCTGGACCGTGTCAAAAGCACGCGATATGTCCAGGGATACGGCAGAAAATGGCACAGAGTCCAGGAACAGTTGGGTGTGGCTGGGTAAGGTGGGTGCAGAAAGCGATTGGTTTGGGACACAAGATTTAGAAGCAAACATGGAGTTTCGGCATTCAGCCTTTTCACGTGCGGTATCAGCAATGCGGCCATTTGAGGTGATGGAGGGGATGGAGGGGGAACATACACCAGAAACAGACTTATCTTGGTGCCACCAGGATTTGGACGAGGGAGAGAGGTTTGAGAGTTCAGACTTGAGATTAGAAAGACGTTGTTTTCTGACTCTCCTAAGGGTAGACACACACTTGTTCCGAGCTTTATGGAAGGAACTGAGATTGCCATCAGTTGGATTTGCCTTCCATTAGGCAAAGGCAAGTTGTTTTAGGACAACTGCCTCAAGACAAGCTTCAGTGTACCATGGGCGGGAGGAAGGATAGGACAACTGAAGATGAGATGGGATAAATCTGTACATGAGAGAGACAAAATTCCTTTGAAAGAATTCCCAGGACGAGTTGATGTTGGAGAAAGTTGAGATTGAAGACCAGTCGAGAAGTTTGATGGATGCTTGAAGTCCCTGCCAGTCAGCCTGAGTGAAATGGCAGCATCGACGGCATTTAAGTGCTTCTCTAATAACCTGCAGAGAGATGTCCACTTTGACAAGCACGTGGTCAGAAGAACCAATTGGAAAAGAGGAAGAACATCAGATATTTTCAGAGAAATTTGTCAAAATCAGATCCAGAAGAGATGGAGTACCATTGGTTGAGCTACGGGTCAGGAAGTTGACCGATTGAGTCAGTCCCAATGAGTCGCAGAAAGCTTTTGCTGAAGTGCCATGACAGGTGAGAGAGGTACCCACACCGAGCCAACTGGCATGATGACAAGTCAAGTCACCACATATGAGGAAGAGAGAGTTGCGATGAGAGGATCCATCTTGGTAGACAGTACAACACAATGTAACCATGAGGTCGGAGCGGAAGGGAAGCCGTAGCCGGAGGTATTTCTGAGGGTGTGGGGGAGAGAGGACAGTGCATGAAGAGAGAGGAATAGATGTTTTTGATGAAGAGAGCAACTCCTCCACCAGGACGAGGCTCAGGTCTGTCATACCGGAGGAGGGAGTAACCAGGGAGAGATACTTGGGAGTCAGAGACGTCTTGGGGGAAGAAAGTTTCTGTTAGGCAGATTATGTCTGGTTTGTCAGTGGCAACCTTTATGGAAAGATCTGTCAGGCCTGAGCGAAGTCCTGGGATGTTTGAGGTCCACACTGTTGAGTAAGAAGGAGGGGAGGAGGCTTTGGGTGCAACGGAGGGGAGAGGCAGGAGAGGACGAGGGAGGAGGTGGAGAGAGTTGTTGATAGATTGTGGGGGATTGCAGAAGAGCTCGGGGAGATGGGATGAGGTGAGGAGGAGAAAAGGCTCGGTGGTGATGGCATGAGGCACAGTGGGGAGTAATAAGAGAGGGGCAGAGGGAAGTTGAGGATTGGAGGAGGTGGAGCGTCATGAAGTCATTGACAAAATACTTCAACAACTTGTATCCATCGCTCGTGTCGAGTCCGTTAATGGTAAACACAAGGATTTCTTCATAACCTCATTATAATTTTTTTGAAAAGTCGAAAAGTGGGAGATAAACCTCTCGAAAAGTATCATTTACATACGAAAAGGTGACATGGACACGTGACCGACCACGTCAGAACAAAGTTCACTTCCAAACGATTAAATGTCACGAAAAAGTGCGGAATCACCAAAAGTTTTCAGGTACAGGTGAGATTCCTCTTGAAGGGAGCCGAAAATCCCATCACTCAATGCTCATTGGTCAACGAGGATCACGTGTGTTCATCTTGAGCACGCGATTGGTCAACATTAAAAAAATAAATAAATAACGATTGTGATGACGGTGTCACACTTGCCGGGAGTCGGGGGAAGTGCGCGCGTCCGTCCGGGGAGGAACGATTCACGAGGAATCGCGAATTCACGGAATAATTAATCAAAGTTTTCCCAAATTATCTGAGGATCCACAAAACAACGAAGATCCAACAACAATGGCTGAGGTATATATATAAATAAATAAATAAATCGGCAACCAGTACCTCAGGTCACAAAGAAGAGGCCGCTGATGGAGGGTCGATGGAAATGGAGGGAGCGTGGAGGTCATCGCAGGTCGTGTGACGACCCGAACCAAGTAAACTTAATTAAACCGAGGTCCGAACTCACCATGTTTGAGAGTGGCTGAGAGGAAATCTTCACGAACAAGAACACAACAAGCCTTCGCCGAAAAATTACGCTTCTTCTTCTTCTTCACGAACACGACAACCCTTCGCCGAAAAGTCACGCTTCTTCTTCTTCTTCTTCTTAACGAACACAAGAAGCCGTCGCCGAAAAATCACGCTTCTTCTTCTTCTTCTTCTTCTACTTCACGAACACAACAAGCCTTCGCAGAAAAATCACGCTTCTTCTGCTTCACTTGGAATGATGGTCCCAGCAGCTCGGGATTTAGTGACTTCATGGGGATGCATGGGGATGTCAAGCAAGGGGTCAAGCAAGATGATTGTGTTGAAAACAAACGCTGTTTTAAAACCGAACAAAATCACAATTCACTAAAAAAAAAAATTCACTCGTCCTCGAAGCGGTGACGTCACTTCCTGTTTGGCGGCGAGCGCGCCATCTTGGGTGTGTGCTGCTGCTCCATTGCGAGATCCCTTTGAACGACACAGACGAGGTACGTGTGGCGGTGTAAGGTGTGTTCGTAAATCGAAACACTCTTTATAAAACGGGAGGAATGTCGGGAGAGTGAGAAAGGAGCACAAAGGAGATCTCTTTAGCCATTCTTTCATCCAAAGCGTCTTCTGTTGAGACTGTTCTTCCGAATTCACGTGATTTTTCCGTTGAAACCTCATCATGAACCGATGATGATGAGGATGTGGAGGAGCGCTCTGCCCGGCCTTTTCTCGCTCGCTGCCTGCGCCGTGGTAGAAATGAACTCTCAGCTCGGCCTCGTTGGTTTCCCCACGCGCGAATCCCAGCAAGTGGGTTCCACGTGCGAGCGGGGCCACGTGACCACGTTTGCGAGGACCACGTGGTCACGCTTCTGGGTAATTCCCTGCGGGGGGTCGAAGCCTGGCTCTCATGTGAGCCCACGTGGAGCCTCGGTGGTCTTGCTCCTTGTTTGGTTCCGGACTAAAACTCTTCCCGACGTGGACGGAGGAATGGCCTCGTGGATCAGGTAATATTCCCTTTCACAGGGATACAAGGGCTCAGGAAAAACAGAGAAATTTATTATAATAATAATAAGAATTATTATAATAATAATAATAATAAAAATTTTCAATCTTGTCTCAATTGTTTTTGATTTTTTTGCCCAAAACGTTGTTGGTCCTCACTGATGAACCTCTGAAAGCTTGACGAAGATCCGTTTGGTTATCTCTGAGAAAAATGGGGACACGCGGACACACACACACACACAGACATGCAGACACACAGACACGCGGACAGACACACAGACATCATGAACACGAAGACACACGGACACAAGGACACAGACACACGGACACGAAGACACACGGACACAGACATGCGGACACATACACACACAGACATGCAGACACACGGACACGCAGACACAAAGACATGCGGACACACACACAAACAAACACGGACACGCAGACACAGACATGCAGACACACGAACACGAAGACACATGGACACAAAGACACACGGACACAGACACGCGGACACATACACACACACACACGCAGACACACACGGACACGCAGACATGCAGACACACAGACACGAAGACACACGGACACGCAGACACACACAAAGACACGCAGACACACACAAACAAACACACGGACACGCAGACACACAGACATGCGGCTCTCTTATAGTATAGACGGGAAAATACAACCCGTCACTTGGCTGGCTGGGATATGGAGGGGGGAGGGGAAAGAGAGAGAGGAGGCAGGGAGGGGTTAGGGGAGGTAGAGAGGATTGAAGGAATCGAGGGAAGAGGACAGAGGCATGAGAGAGGGGAAGCTGGGAATGGGTTTAGAAGGGGGAGCTAGGATGTGGAATAAGAGCGAGGAAAGGGGGGGGTGGGGAGAGCGACCCCTCACCAAACGTTGTTACTCACTTGGGGAGGGAGGGGTGCGAATAGGGGGTGAGAGAGAGAGAGACGCACACACAGACAGACAGCGAGAGAGATACAGAGATGTGGGAGGAGAATCCTGCATTTTATTTGGAGGGGGAGTGAGGAGGGGACAGAAAGGGGTGGGGGAGGGAGTAGGAAAAAAAAGAGTGAAAGGTGAGGGTTGCAGGTGGGGTTCACAAAGAGAATATGTTGTGCTTAATGACCGAACACAAAAGCGCTCTCCCTCTCATCCTCCATCCCCTTTCCCTCTCTCATCCCCCACCTCCTCTCCCTCCCACCCCTCCCTCTCTCTCCCCCTGCACCTCCACCCCCACACTCCTCTGTTAAGGATTGACAGTTTAGTTTTGAATTTTCCAGGGAGATAACGTGCGTTTATAAATGCTCCGACCTAGTCACATCCTCAAGGAGGTGTTTAATGTGATCGAACCAGGTAGGGGTTACTGGAAGGTCGCGTCACATCCTCAATGAGGTGTTTAATGTGATCGCACCAAGTGAGGGTTACTGGAAGGTAGGGGTCATTAGGTAGGGGTCACATCCTCGTGGAGGTGTTTAATGTGATCAAACCAGGTCGGGGTTCCTGGAAGGTATGGGTCACCAGGTAGGGGTCACATCCTCGAGGAGGTGTTTAATGTGATCGAACCAGGTAGGGGTTACTGGAAGGTCGCGTCACATCCTCGAGGAGGTGTTTAATGTGATCGAACCAGGTAGGGGTTACTGGAAGGTCGCGTCACATCCTCGAGGAGGTGTTTAATGTGATCGAACCAGGTAGGGGTTACTGGAAGGTAGGGGTCACATCCTCGAGGAGGTGTTTCATGTGATCGAACCAGGTAGGGGTTCCTGGAAGGTCGCGTCACATCCTCGATGAGGTGTTTAATGTGATCGAACCAGGTAGGGGTTACTGGGAGGTCGCTCCACATCCTCAATGAGGTGTTTAATGTGGTCAAACCAGGAAGCAGTTACTGGGAGGTCACGTTACATCGTGGGGAAGTTGTTTAATGTGTTTCTTTACTGCAACTCAAAATATAAATTAAATAATGTGAAATTTCCTTGATAATGGACGGAAAACAATTTATGTTTTTTTTAAAGTTTAATTTTTAATTTTCAACTCATTTCATTAATTTACGTAAACAATAAGAACTCCCTTTTCCCACGTGCTTCGTTGCTCCGTGGTCCTGATGGTGAGTCCGTATTTTAACCATCAATCATCTCTTGTCTCGTCGGGTTTGTTTCCCACAATCTTTTATACAATTCAATCACTCCGTGCGCACCCCACTCTCCTTTCCCTTCGCACACTGACCCTTCTCTTTCCTACCATCCCCCATCTCCCCCTCGTCCCGTCCATCAGGTCGGTCACGTGAGGTTACGTCCAAGACCCTGTGTTGGTGACACACATCCTTTACCATTTTTCTTCCCTTGTAATTTTTCTTTCTGACAGATTTCCTTCCATTTCCAAGTCTCGCTGTGCTGTGAGCACACAATGAAGCGGCAGTTGGATGAGGAGGAAAACGTAACCACAACAACCCAACAGCAACCTCCTGGGATTGCTCCAGGTGGAGACTCATTTCCTCGGCTTCAGAATGGAGTTCTTGCTCCTGCTCCTGTTTGTGAACCCATGCCTGAGAACATCGACCCAAGTGCTGGTATCCAAAGTTACTCCAGGCCAACAACCGACCAGGTTCCACCTATTGGCCAAGGAACTCTGGGGCAATCTCCGAGCGGACACGGCACTCACCTACCTGGGTCCCAGCAGTCATCGTCACATCCACGATCATTAACTCACCCGAACAGTGCTCACTCAAAAGCACAAGCACCTCCTCAAGAGTGGCAGCAAATCCAGATGAATGAAGCAATATCCCTCTTGCTTAAAGTGAAGGAACGATTTGGGAGCCAGTCACGTGTTTACCATGAATTTCTGGACATAATTAAGGAACACAAAGCAGAGATTATTGACACCCAAGATGTCATCGACCGTGTTTCAAACTTGTTCAAGGGACATCCCGACTTGATAAGGGCTTTCATCCCCTTCATGCCTTCCAATTGCAAGATCGAGGTCCAGATGAATGATCTGATCAGTGTTACCACACCGACGCAAGCAGCGGAACCCATGGAGCACGCGGAACTTAAAATGCAAAATTGTGATGTTAACATGCATCGCATCCAACTTTTACCCACACAACCATCTGCCATGTCAAGCGAGTCCCTCCCCAGCTCTCCACATCCATCTGGACAGCCACCATCTCTGCCTGGCTTTCCTACTCAGCATCCTGTCCCGACAAACACCAGTCACACGTCTCATACCACCCAGCTTTTGCCCATACAACCATCTGCAATGTCAAGCAAGTCTTTTCCCAGCTCTCCACATCCATCTGGACAGCCACCATCTCTGCCTGGCTGTCCTACTCAGCATCCTGTCCTGACAGACACCAGTCACACATCTCACACCACCCAGCTTTTGCCCATACAACCCTCTGCCATGTCAAGCAAGTCCCTCCCCAGCTCTGCACATCCATCTGGACAGCCATCATTTCTGCCTGTCTTTCATACCCTGCATTACGTCCCATCAAACACCAGTCACATGTCTCACACCTTCCAGCTTTTGCCCATACAACCCTCTGCAATGTCAAGCAAGTCCCTCCCCAGCTCTCCACATCCATCTGGACAGCCACCATCTCTGCCTGGCTTTCCTACTCAGCATCCTGTCCCGACAAACACCAGTCACACATCTCACACCACCCAGCCTTGGCCCATAGAACCCTCTGCCATGTCAAGCAAGTCCCTCCCCAGCTCTCCACATCCATCTGGACAGCCACCATCTCTGCCTGGCTTTCCGACTCAGCATCCTGTCCCGACAAACACCAGTCACACATCTCACACCACCCAGCCTTGGCCCATAGAACCCTCTGCCATGTCAAGCAAGTCCCTCTCCAGCTCTCCACATCCATATGGACAGCCACCATCTCTGCCTGGCTGTCCTACTCAGCATCCTGTCCCGACAAACACCAGTCACACATCTCACACCACCCAGCCTTGGCCCATAGAACCCTCTGCCATGTCAAGCAAGTCCCTCCCCAGCTCTCCACATCCATATGGACAGCCACCATCTCTGCCTGGCTGTCCTACTCAGCATCCTGTCCCGACAGACACCAGTCACACGTCTCACACCACCCAGCAACTCGTACAACAGCAGTTGCCCAAGGTGCAACCTGCCATGTTGAACGAGGCTATTAACTTTATAACAAAGATAAAAAACCGCTTCCAGAGCCAGCCTGAGATGTTCAAGGCTTTTATGGGAATTTTAAGGACTTACGAGCAATGTAAGATTATGGTGTCGCAGGAAGAAAACGCACCGAAGCTGTCTCAACAGTATTTCTTTGCAGAGATTGCACAACTGTTGAAGAACGAGGAAGATCTTCTCGCAGAGTTGGACACGTTAGTCCCAGATATAAATATATCACACTTGATGGGGAAGACCTGTGAGAAGTGCGATTCGGTGCCCAATGACCACGGTGAAACTGTGCATCAACCGCTGATAGGCAGCAACACCAATAGTTGCAGCCATCGCAACAGCAAGAGGTTGATGCAGAAAAAAGGTCCAATTCCATCCACGTTTTGTCTGGTATCCACACCTCCGATGAAGAAAAAGCTGAAGCCGGGTGGATTTAAGGATTCTTCGGGAGCGGATACCAATAAACATGGATATCTGGGAGATCCTGCCTTCCTTGAAGAGGTACGCAAAGCACTGAAGAGCCGTGAATCATATGAAAACTTCCTGCACTGCCTCGTGCTGTTCAACCAGAAGATTGTCTCTCGAGCAGAACTTCTTCACTTGGTCTGTCCCTTCTTGAGCGACTTCCCTGAACTCTTCAGCTGGTTCAAGGCTTCCGTTGACGACACGGATGTCTCACACCGACAAGCACTGCCGAAAGACCTCTCCTCAGATGGCATTGTCATGGAGATCGACTACGCTTCCTGCAAGCCATTGGGACCAAGCTACCGCACCCTGCCCAAAAGTTACCAGCAACCAAAGTGCAGCGGACGCACAGCACTTTGTCATGAGGTCTTGAATGACACATTTGTTTCTTGGACTGAGAATTTGAAATTGGTGAGCTTAAAGAAGACCCAGTATGAGGAGCACATGTACCGCTGTGAAGATGAACGTTTTGAGTTGGACTATGTGCTGGAAACGAACTTGGCAACGATCCGCGTGCTGGAAGGTATTGAGAAAAAGACGTTCCACATGTCTGAAGAGGACAAAAGTCATTTCCGTCTCGACTCCTGCTTGGGGGGCTCCTCAGAGGTGGTCCATCTCAAAGCTGTTCAGCGGTTATATGGGGAAAAAGCCAGTGACATAATTGATGGACTCAAGAGAAATCCTGTGGTGGCCGTGCCTATTGTCCTAAAAAGGTTGAAGAGCAAGGACAAGGAATGGCGCAAGGCTCAATGTGCATTCAACCAGGACTGGCACGAGCAGCATGAGAAATATCATCTGAAGTCACTTGATCATCAGGGCATCAACTTCAAAAGGACTGACACCGAGGCTTTGCGTTACAAAAGCCTTCTCAATGAGATTGAAACAATATTCAATGAGCACCAGGAACAGGTTGCAGATGGCAATCTTCCACCACCTGGACCACATCTTTCTTTTGAATACGAGAACAAGCAGGTCCTCGAGGATGCAGCTTCACTTATCATCCATCATTCCAAACGACACAGTGGCTTACAAGGAAAAGACAAGCGCAAGATCAGGCAGATTTTCCACCATCTCCTGCCAGACCTGTTCTTCTTGTCATGGGGGGAGCTTGATGATGTTGAGGAAGGCAGTGGAAATGGAGAGGACGAGGCAGAGGAAATTGAATTGGATCATGGTGAAACCAATGGCCAAGACATCTGTGATCCAAGCAAGGGGAAGGTTGAAAACAGTCCTACGAAGAACATGTTGTTGTTCCCGACCACACACGCACAGAAACTGGAAGACATGGACCTCGTTTACAACCTTTTCTTTGTGAATAACAATTGGTACATCCTGCTCAGGCTTCACCAGATCCTCTGCCAGCGCCTGCTACATATGTACCAACAGGCTGAGCGACGGATAGAGGAAGAGAGACGGGAACATGAACGGGACACGGAGCTGCTGGGACCTGGAAGAGAACGCGAGGACAGAGCAGCATCACTCCTGCGTCCGAAGCAAAGTGAGCATGATGTGGAGGATTATTACCCAGCATTCTTGGACATGGTGAGGAACTTGCTGGATGGACATATGGAGTCGAGTGCCTTTGAAGACAAGCTGAGGGAGATGTTCACAATCCACGCGTACACCTGCTTCACAATAGACAACCTGATTCAGAGCATTGTGCGAAAGCTGCAGCACATCGTCACTGACAAAGTGTGTGTGCGCGTAATGGAGATGTACCTGTCGGAAAGCTCGCTCGCCACGGGCGGCAGGCTTCCAGCACAGGGCAACCGTTCGCCGGCGGAGAGCACATACCGGCAGCGGTCAAGGCAGCTTCTTGCAGATGAGAATTGCTTCAAGGTTGTGTTCTTACAAAATGCTGGAAGGTTGAAGCTCACCATGGAATTGCTTGACATTGAGGAGGAGCATCCGTGGACCTCGAGTGCCAGCGATGGATGAACGATGTCGAAAGGTCTGCTGGCTCCGAGCTTACATCTCCAGAACTGCGGGAACATCTCTCGCACAAGCCAGTATTTTTTACTCCAGAATTTGCAGCGTGCGTGAAAATTGCAACAGGCAACCACATCAACAACAGAAAATGGCAACCACAAATTAGCATGAAAAATGTATTTTTCTTCTCTTTCTACTGGTTGAGCAAGTATTGTGTTTGGCATGTTTGAGAGCAATGGTGGATTAATTCATTTTTGGGGTGAGAAAACCTTTTACAAATGCAAGTTTGTTCCTTTCGAGTTTGGAATTTGTTCCCTTTCGAGTTATGTTCAGATATGTTCGTTCTCGAGTCTCGATGACAGAGTCATTGTGGATATTTTCAAAGCCCTTGTGTTGAGTACATGACACTTCATATCAGATTCATCGTTTGTTCATTTCATGTTTGACAATGTCTGGATGGCTTTGATTTTTATCTTCAGTTTTAATATTTTATTATCGAGATCAGATCTCTCTCTCTCTCTCTCTCTCTCTCTCTCTCTCTCTCTCTCTCTCTCTCTCTCTCTCTCTCTCTCTCTCTCTCTCTCTCTCTCTCTCTCTCTCTCTCTCTCTCTCTCTCTCTCTCTCTCTCTCTCTCTCTCTCTCTCTCTCTCTCTCTGTCTCTCACTTAAAAAAAATTTACAAAATATATTTTAAAATTCCAAAATCAAAAAAAAATCAAAACCAAAATTATTTTAAATATTAAAATAAGCAATCATTAAAGTAATTGATGGTTTTGTTTTTGAGGAATAAATATTATTGCTTACGTTTAAATTGGTGAATAGGAGAATTCACATCCTCTGTGGCTTTGAAGAAGAGGTCATGTGCAGCACAAAGCTGTGGAGTCGTATCATTGGCTGAGGATGTGGCTCTTGACGACCTTCCCACCTCTCTGATTTCTTATTCCTTCCGGAACTGTTCAGGCCTTTTTACACATGACACATTTCGCCCCCAGCTCGGAGTTCCTGCAATGCGGTTTCCCGGAAGCTGCCCAAGTCTCGGCCTCTCCTCGCACATCGGCACAAGAAACCGCCACCACGCAAACTATCGCTTTCAGCACGAGAACGAGCGACCCCACACGATCGGGCCCCGTGGGAGCAGAAGGGATTAACAAGGAGGAAGTGGCGGAGTAACCGAGCCCGAACTACTGAGAACTACTAAATCACACA
The DNA here is from genome assembly GCF_056783735.1 of Eptatretus burgeri. Lineage (NCBI taxonomy): Eukaryota > Metazoa > Chordata > Myxini > Myxiniformes > Myxinidae > Eptatretus > Eptatretus burgeri. Next base: position 95,465 of record NW_028221993.1, read on the forward strand.
CTATCTTTTTCAGACTCGTACTTTCTGCCCGCTCTTCCCAATCTCACTGTGATTTTCCTTCAGGTGTCTGGATCTGTTTTAGTGTAAAGATGATGAGTCAGAGTAATAAGGCATCCGAGAGCAGGTATTATCGCATAGGGGACAAGGGGAGTGTATGAGTGTTGTAAATTGTTGATTATGCTTTGCTCTGTCCCTCTTTGAATTCCCCGACCATTTTACCAAATGAATTCCCCAACCACCATTCCTCCCGTCATTTCCCACTCCATTGCTCATTCTAATAAAGTACATGGAAGTTTATTATCGTGTATTGACTAATCCTGCTCGAGTTTGGTTGGACATTGTGCTTCTGAGAGTGCGAACTCAAGTACCAATCGGCTCATTTGTTAATAGTCGTGCGACACGTAGCATCGGTTTGCTCGGCCAAAGAGTCGCTGCCACAAAGTCGCAGGCACGGTTCCCCATCTGCATTGTTCATCTCACAGGTATGGTAAACCGAGTCTGAGTGCTACAGTCCGGCCATAGACAGCATCTGTGGTCTTTTTACAGAATCGTTAGTGCTCACAGAACAAACCAAGCATGATGTGTTGTCTTTATTAAATTTAAGTGGGTGGAACATCTGCGGACACAAAAAAAAAACAAAAGTACACTCCACTTGATCTGGAGGCTTGCAATGTCTGCCAGACGTTCGTCTGGCGACAGGTGCTGCTCAGTGGTTGTGGTCTTGCTGGAGGTGGAGGTTGCAGGTAGTTCACAGGACTTTGTTTGTGTGCCTGGTCAAGATGGGAAATCCATCAGCTCGAATAATCTGAAGGCAATCTTTCTGACAGGTAGTCTTTGATCTCTTTTGGATGAAACTGTACAATAATTATCCATCCATTCATCCAATGGGACCATACTCTGTGCAGAGCGTCGGTGCTGCCAAAGGAGACTCCTTGGCTATTGGACACAATCCTGGACGGGTGGCCACTCCGACACAGCGTACAAGAATGTAAGTTGGCAATATCAAACAACAATGGCAGCATTACAGGGATCCTCTGTGTTCACATTGACAAATATAATCTGGGAGTGTGTTCTGTCAGCAAGCAGCTTGATATTGCTTACCAAGCCAGCCGTTCCGTTTCAACCGCTTTGTAAGCTTGTTGTTTGTGTCCTTTGTGACATCCTTAAAAAACAATAAGCTTCCTGTTTGGAATGATTTTCAATTCCCTTTCACTGCTTGACAGGCGGAGGGTAAAAATGTCATCTCACTCCTCTCTGCGCATGTGCGATCGGGACAAATTCAAAATTTGTAGAACGACGACAGGAGTAGAACCTAAAGGAATTCAATAATCACTCACAGGTACTAAAATCTGGTGTTCTTCTTCTTCTCACCTTTACTTACTCTCACACAATAGGTGCGGTTAGGGTTTGTTCGATGCAGCTGTAGATCTTTTGGGTCCACCACCGTCTGGAGAGTCGGTCATGGTTGTGATTGACGACAACGTGACCATGAGGTCCACGACAGCAGATAAACTGGTTGCAGCATCAACAGAGATTTTCTCAAGTCACGTGACACCATCCACTCTGGATTCAGACTGTCGGACACAAACCATTGATCAGACATTGACGGATTTCATGGAAGCTGTGGGCAACTATCAGCATCACGTGACTCCGAAGTGGCCACAGGAAAATGGTGAAGTCAAAAGTCAGGACCAGAGTCTGTAGAAACGCATGAAGATTGCGCAAGCTGGAGAGAGGGACATCTTTCGTTGTGGCGTGCAGGGCATCACATCACTCCACCACGTGGTCAAGACCAGCATCACCTCACTCCACCACGTGGTAAAGACCAGCTTCACCTCACTCCACCACGTGGTCAAGACCAGCATCACCTCACTCTACCACGTGGTAAAGACCAGCATCACCTCACTCCACCACGTGGTCAAGACCAGCATCACCTCACTCTACCACGTGGTCAAGACCAGCATCACCTCACTCTACCACGTGGTGATCCCAGCACACCTTCCGGGATTGAGAGGGGCACACCACACACGGAAGGGTGAGTCCAGATTCACACCTTTTTGAAGAAGTGTGTCGAGCACCGACGTCATTCGGATCCATTTGTCGGTGACAAGTCAGAGTTCAGAATCAGATACTCCCTCCACCTTTACAGGTGTGAAGTGCACCTGTTCCTGGCAGTCACCTGTTAAAAAAGGAAGATATTGTTACGGCTGTTTAGTAGGTAGGCCAGTAAGTGAGATAACTCTAAGTACATGTGTCGTTAGCCCCAAACCCATTGTTTAGAGGGGATTTATGTGATTCATTCGGGCTGCGATGCTTTGAGATAACCGTTTTTCTGTTCTATCTTTATTTTGAACCAACCACGTCTCAACCGCCATAACCATCAAACCACCACCGATAAACCCTCCACCACCCTCACCTCTCTCCTTCTACGGCCATTCCCGCACCACCTGTGAACACTGAGCGTCAGGCTGTCTTTGGCTCGTTCAAGATACGCACCGAGCCGCGAGTGCAAATAGCGGCCTTTCCGAGGGAGAATTCGGATCAAGAATGCTACACGCCCACTTCTGATCCGTCCAATTAGCAAGCGGGGAGCGGCTTGGCCCCGCCTCCAGGCGCGTCTGTGTGAAATCCATATATGCAAATTCAAGGATCGGGGAGGTTCACGCCCACTTTTCCTCCATCCAATTGGCGAGCGTGGCTCCGCCCCCGAGGTCATTCTGATCCGGAAATTTGCATATTGTTTCTCCTGCCGGCCTATAAAACGGCGAGCGGAAGGTGAATCATGGAAGAGTCAGTTTTTTGGTTGGAGAGCAGAGTGTGGCAGCGGCAGAGTGTGGCAACGGCAGAGTGTGGCAGAGAGTGGAGTCGGGTGGCGAAGGCATCGAGTTGGGTTCTGCAGTCGGTTGAGGAGAGTTGTGGGAAGAGGCCAAGGAGCTCGGGTCCGAGGCGAGAAGGACGGTGGTCGGCGACAAGGTCGCGGTGGGAGATCGCTCGTCGCGGGACCCAAGCCAGCCAGCCATTCTCCCTCCCCCAGGGCATCAACAATTCCCCCTTTTCCCCTGCGCTGAGATAGTACAACAAAGGGGGCCCCGTTCCCACCCCACTCCAAACGTCGTGCCAACGAAACACGCGAAGGAGCACGGAGTCGGAGCACAGCCACGCGGCCACATCTGCAGCTCGTCCGCCAACGCGTCACGAGGACGCGGGTAGGACCCACCCGGTCTCGCAGACCTGGCCGCTCCTTCAGGTCCCGCGCACATATTGGCCTACAGGCCCGTCTGCCCCCTTGTCTATGAGGGTGGCTTCTTTTCTTTGCTTTTGAGTAAATGTGTGTTGGCGCCGTCTGTAAAGTAGAACTGTATTAGTGTTGCCGTGTGTACGCGTATTCGGTAGTAACTCTGCGTCATTGTTTCTTTTGTTGTAACTGCTAAATGTGCATTTTGACTGTTTGGCTGTATATGTGTGCTTTCCGTGTGTCGCGTAAGAAATGTGCATTGTGTGAACTGTTTTCCCGTTTCGCTTCGTCTTTTCTTGATTGACCCTCCATCCTGCTTCACGTAAAGGGTTCGGAGTGGGCTTTATACGCCCGATAATTAATCGGAACCGTCGAGGCCGACGATAACACCGCTCGGTTATCCCGATAGCACGGAACGGACCGCTTAAGCGGTTCGTGTCCGGAGTCGGCCTGCGGCGAGGTACGATCGCCCGGTCGACCATCCGTGCAGGTACTGAGGCAGATCGAATTTGGCGAGCAACCCTATCCTGCGCGGGTGGGCAATTGGCACGGTCGTGGTGGGGTTAAACCCCCACCCGTGACTAGCCCGGCGTTGTTCCGAGAGGGTCACAACAGAATTGTCCATTTCGGTGGGCGAGGCGGCCGCCATTCGAGTCGGGCGGCGGATCGCACGCCGGCGGGCGTGAATTCACAACAATATAAAGCAAAAATGAAGCGATTTTCTTCATCCTGAGGTTCTTCTTCATCTGCATCAGGCTCAGTGGCCTAATGGATAAGGCATCAGCCTTCTAAGCTGAGGGTTGTGGGTTCGAGTCCCACCTGAGTCTATTATAATTATATTTTTACATTTTATAGTTATTATTTCATTTTGAAACATATATAATCATGGTAATAAGAAAAAGAGATCACATGAGAGTGACGATCCCTCATCGAGGGCTATTTTGATTGTTCGTGTCGTCATCGCCGTTTATCGAGTGACGTCATCTTGCGCGGTTTTCACGCGCATGCGCAGAGTCCCGTTTTCCGGTCTGTCGGCCATCTTGTCATCGACGGTGCTTCGTCATCCTCAAGTGAGGGTAATTGAAGCCGATTCCGCAACAACGTCCGAAGGTGTTTTCGGTTGGACATTCGCTCCGACAGAAGGAGACGAGTCGAAACTCAGATTCACGGGCCGAGGAAGCGGGAGATCCAAGATGCCGGTGGACGGACATCGAGCGCCGTCAAACAGAGCGATTTGTCCCCTCCATATTCCCGCAGGGCGCTCAAGGTCCGCCGGCCCTGCTGGTAAAACGACCGAAATGAACAATCACTGCTCCCCTTGTTGTACGTTCTGTGTGTTCGCTCTTATACGAGCCTCGACATTGTGTACATCTATCTACAATTCCAGCAATCTCTGTCTGTCTGTCTGTCTGCGACCTCTGTTTCTCGACATCCACCGGTCCAATCAAATTTAAACTTGCCAGGTATATTGCTGGGGACCCAAGGATGTACCTTTTCAAGGTTTGATATTAATCGGACAAGTGGTTCCCAAGTTATGGCCATTTATTTACCAAACTAATGACAGGACACGGTGCTATGACGTCACAATTCTTCTTCGTTTGATATGACGTCACAATTGACGCTGGGGACCTGAGTATGTGCCTTTTCAAGGGCTTTTCAAGGTACGGGCACGCACGTACGGGCATGCGCTGGTATAAGAAAAGAAAAAAAAACAAGCAGACGACTTGAGGAAGCTATCAGGGATGTGATCTCCGAAAGGGACGAAGCCAAACTTCTTGGGAAGTCTCAATTCAAAAATGTTCTCCGAAACTCGATGTATTGATTATAAGATCACCACGTGATGAGGACTTATCGGTGGTTGGCGCCCTCAGGGCCAGATAACCAGAAGATAAGCCCTGGGAACCCCCCACAAAGTCGCCCCCTACCCCGGTTCCACAGCAACAGTAACAGATCTCACTGATGGTTGTGAAACTGATGGAATGACCGAAGTGAACGGACCTTTCGTTGACTTGTGATTGTTAGGGTCACGTCTCATGAGTGTTCCTGATCATCCTCCAGATCCCTGAGGGCCTATTTTTATCCCCGCCATGGCAGTAGGAGCCATAGCTGGGCGGATGCTCGGGGTCGCCATGGAGCTGATTGCTGCTGCACCTCCTGATTGGGTGATTTTCAACAAATGGTGTCGCTCCGGCGCCTCGTGCATCATTCCTGGATTGTACGCCATGGTGGGGGCAGCAGCTCGCTTCGGTAAATAATATAATTTTCTTTACTTTTGTCTGCTTTGTGAAAAGTAGCTTTTTATAAAAAAAAAATGATCTTTCATTGTTGTGCTATTTTTTGTCGAGGCTCATATGAGAGCGAACACACAACGCACAGCAAGGGGGGCATGAGACGAGGGGTGGGAGAGGGAAGGACAAAAGAGTGGGGAACAGAGACATTACATCTGTGGAAGGGAGAGGGATGGGGCGGGGAACACGGGGAATACAAGATGGACATAACAGGGACTTTCAGGAAGGAAAGCAGGGAATTTCAGGAAGGAGGTGGGCTTGGGGTGGATTAACGGGGGAAGAAAAGATCGAGGATTTGGATGGGGGACGATAAGAGGTGGTGGTGAACGGCTGTTTTCAAGGCCTGGAGGGAAGAATGGGATTGAATAGAGCGAAGGAGTTTATACCAAAGGTGGGAAAAAAGAGGAATAAAAGAGTGAAGGTGAGCAGTGATTCGTGATTTTGGTAGTTTTTCGAGAAGGGGGTTGTCCCTCCCCTCCGTACCAGAAGGGGGTTGTCACGCTCCACATGCCCCTCCCCCTTGCATCATCATCTTCCTCACAATCTCTCAACATCAGGCAATTAAACAACAACAACAACATATTTGGAAAGAATATAACACCTAAGAAGGAACACAACAATTTCTCAAAGTTTTATTTACTTTTTTCGTTTCCAGTCGTCGCCTGTGACGCGTGACGTCACAATTACTGGAAAAAAAGCGTCCCCACAATAAAGAGAAGCGTTGCCTGATGCACGAAGAGCGAGCGATGATAAATGGAGATGAATGCGACATGATGACCTTAACAAATGTTGACAACAAAACTTTGAGAAACGTTCGTTCATTCACAAACATAAATCATTGTGTCCCATTTCATTCATTTTTTTTAAATTCCAGTTTGAATTTGGAACGGTAATTTGTGGACACCCTGTATAACGGATGAAAACGACCCAAATCGAATGGTACAATTCAAAATACTCGGAAAAACACTGGAAAATATCACAGGAAGAAGTCGAAGAGCAAATTGGAAAAGCAAATAGGCCGACCGATCAATTTTGGGTGAGGACAAAATGGTGGATGAGAGGAAGTGACGATGCGGACGGATGAGGATCGAAGGAATTGGTAGGTTGGGTAAAGCCCATGACGTCATCCAGCCAATAGAGTCAGACTAGAGCGGTTCCGTGCATGTCTGATAGAGGTCGCTACAGATGTGTCACTGTGTGTGTGTGTGTGTGTGTGTGTGTGTGTGTGTGTGTGTGTGTGTGTGTGTGTGTGTGTGTGTGTGTAAGTCCATGTGAGTGGAATGGAAGCTCAATGATGTTTCGACTGAAATTAATTAATTGTATTAATTACCGGATAATTACATTTATTTTGACACTTCGAGACGCACTGACTGAAACAGAGGATGTAAAAAATATCAAGATACCACTCTGGTGGAGCTGGCAGGACGGCCGACGCCCTGGAGGGACACACACTCACCTCGAAGCTGTCTAGCTTGGGTTCGAATCCCCACCGAGCTATAAACTGCCATCACGGTCGGTGTTTCCCAGGCAGGGTGATTCATTAGTCTCAAACCCGCGAAGGGCGTGGCATCTCCTGCACAGCCACGCCCCTCAGCCGATGACGTCACCCCATTGCCTTGTGCTGCATTGGAACGAAGAAGAAGAACCAACTACAATTCATGTTTTTTGTGGCTTTAATGGGAACAGTACAGGAAGCAATCTATAATCAAACGTTGTCGCTAATACTGTAATTTGCGAAATGAGGAATGGTAACAACAAAGTACAGCAACGCTCATTATATCGACCGGAAGTGCGGAGGCGGGATTTCCGTTTCCGGCAGCCATTTTTTCCCCGTTTCACCGAAGCCATGAAAGGGATAAAATTGGCGGAACAGGGAAATAGTTCTTTTTAATTGCATTTAATTCCTTTGAGTTAAATTCCTCGAAAGCTGAGGTAAGCTGCTCACCGTTCGATGAGTTTCGTCATGTTTGTTGTTAATTCGACTCGGATTGAGATGGAAAATGGCGCCAATGAGATTTAAAGGATCCCTGAACGATTTCAGTGAGAGAAATGGATTCCTGGGTTTCACTGGAACGCGACACTGTCCGTGTGTGTGTGTGTGTGTGTGTGTGTGTGTGTGTGTGTGTGTGTGTGTGTGTGTGTGTGTGTGTGTGTGTGTGCCTGTCCACAAACGTCGGTTTGTGATCGAGGAACACAAGTTAATTTTTATATTTTTTATAACATAATTATTATTATATTAATTATATAATTAATATGGAATAGGCAAAGCCCAGAAGCGAACGTAGAATTCTTCTTCCATTCGATGCTGCAATTTCCGGTTACTTCGGCCTGGATTCGGGATCAGCGATCAAATAACGTAAATGACGATTAAAAATTATTTTTTGATGATGCGGAAGATATCTTTATTAAAATCAGTGGAGGAAATATACACCATGTCTGATATTATTTGGGTCTTTCATGTCTCCGACGATGCCTTTATCTCCCGGCATGCATCATTCCCCATGACAAAAACCGGAAACAAAAAAAAAACCGGAAGCAAAAGGGTCATCGCCAACGACACGGATTCAAAATTGCCAGAGTATTGTGTTGTTGTTTCCTATTCTCTCATGTGCACGCGTTAAGTAATATTAACAAGATAGAAATAAAACCCAATCGTGTTTATACACCGCACAGCGTTTAACAACAACCGGAAGCAAAAGGGTCAAAGCCAACGACATGGATTCCAAATTGCCAGGGATATTGTGTTGTTGTTGTTTCCTATTCTCTCATGTGCACGCGTTTAGTATGAAGCTCACTGCGTTCGCTATTATAGTAATTTATAATTAATAAGTAATTATATTTTGAACACGAATCAGAACATGAACGTGAAAACGAACCTGTAGTTTGTTATCAGGACTTCTCTGAACTCCAGTTGTGGCTGTTGTGGTAGTAGTAGTAGTGGCAGTATCAACAGTCGTAGTTGTAATAGTAGCAGTAACGGTGGTAGTAGTGGTGGCTGTTCTGCATGCATGAAGGTTGTGGAGAGGATGAAAGACTGTGACGTCATGGTGGAAGAGGCCCCGTGACGTCACAAGGCCGTGCGGTGCTTGTTGTGCGCATTCAGAATAGGGAGTCGAGAGTACGAGCCGGACAGGCCGGGAGACGAGTTAGGGTGAAAGTGCAAGGACAATGTTGCCGTGACGTGCGAGAAGAGGGTGAAGAAGGCAAAGTGTGAGGAACGTGGTGAGGAAGCCGAGGCCTTGGAGGAGCGGAAGTGCAGAAAGGCATTAACGATGGGAAATGCTGAAAAATCTGTCAATGGAAGGACGTTGGGGAAGGAAGGGTACGGCGTCGAGGAATATAAACCAAGTGCGGTGGACGGAGGAAGTAGTGAAGGCAGTGAGATGGAGGTTTTTTTTGGAAGAGGATCGAGAAGATCGAGGGTAGAGGAGGACAACCGGACGCAAAGGTCGCTGCACCTGTGTGGGAATAATAAAAAAGGAGCAAAGAGAGCTGTAAATCGGGAAAGGAATGATGGGCGGATGGATGTGTGCACAGCAAGTTCGACGAGGTTGGTGGGAAGAAGAAGATTGGCGTGAGAGGGGGGGGGGGGAATCAAGGATCGAGACGGAAGGAAGTAACAACGAGCTGGAGCTATGTGGAGGTCGTAGGATTATGGAGGAGTTGCAGACAGTCTTGATGAGATACGTGCGGAGATGCTGCAGTTGCGGAAGTAGTTGGAGTCGTTTGAACGAAGAGGCTGGTCAATGTATGTACGAGAGACGGGAAGATTCCGGAGGAGTTGCGGACCGGTCCGATAGTTCCAACATGGAAGAGGAAGAGAGAGGCGTACAATATCCGGGGAGGTGCCGAGACATCGTACGCTTGCAAACCGTGTCATGGTCTTCTTCTTCTTCGTTTGCGAGCAGCACCAGGCTGTGGGGCAGCATCATCGGCTGAGGGTGCAGCGATGCCCTCTGCTGATTAGGGAAGGAATTTGGAATTTGTTTGTAATGTGGTGATGTTTATAGCTGGGTCGGGATTCGAACCCAGGCTAGACATCCTCGAGGCGAGCACGCCATGAAGTTACGAGAGAGGATTCTGAACCGGAGGATGAGGGCAATGGCAGATCAGTAGATTGGTGAAGAAAAAGAAGAGTCTAGAATGGTTCGAGGGATGGTGTTCATGCTGAGACGGTTGATGGGGGAAGAGATTGGAGGTGAAAGGTGAAATGGTATTCGTCAACTTCTTTCAACAACAACAACAACAACAACAACAACAACAACAAATCAACAAAAGAAAATTAATTATTTGTTTCATTTTTTTTTTAGCTCACGTGGACTTCGTCAGTGGGTCAGTGAGTCTGTAAACACTTCAGTCATTATCGCGTGAACCAAGCACATGATTTTCATGAAACTTGGCCACAAGCTTCATATCTGATGCCGAACGAAGGAGTATTGACCGCATCACAATCTGCGCTCATTTAGTGGGTCTCTGGGGGTTTTTTTTGAGACCGCTCCATCCCGTCGATGAAAAAATTCATCGTCTAAGGGGATCTGCGGGGAGGGGGTTCGAGTGACTGTTGCTCCTGATCCAGGTGAGCTTCAGGACAGGTGGTCCTGTTCTTCATGGATTATTACCTCCACCACCGAAGTTCGACGGAGGTTATGCTCTCGTCTGTGAGCACGATATCTCAAGTTGTGGACGGATTCAGACGAAACTTGGTGGAGAGTGTTACGTGTTGGACAAGGACGAATTGATGAGATTTTGGTGAAGATTAGAATCCAAGATTAAAATATTAAAGTTCTGGAAGGATTCGGACGGAACTGGGTGGACGAGTTGGTTTGGTGACAAGGACGAGGTGATTCGATTTCGGTTCATGTCTGGATCCACATCCAGTCTATCCGTGGTGTACAAAACGTAACCTGTTCAACCTGGCGGAGGTATGCGCTCTACCGAGTGCTGTTCTCTTCACTTAGTTGATATCTTGATTTTGTATTCATAGCAGCAGCTGGAGAGTGTGTGTGTGTGTGTGTGTGTGTGTGTGTGTGTGTGTGTGTGTGTGTGTGTGTGTGTGTGTGTGTGTGTGTGTGTGTGTGTGTGTGTGTGTCGTCATTTTCTTAGAGATGGCAAAACGGATCTTCGTCAAACTTTCAGAGATTCATCAGTGAGTGTCCCGGAGTGTTTCAGGAAAAAAAAAAAATTTTTGAAAAGGAAAGTTTAATAATTTTAGATTTTCTCGAATTGCTCGATCGTGCCTCAAGCCTTTGTGGCGATGTGAAAATTAATATTAAACGATCCCCGACCCCATCCCTTCATGGGTGTTCGGGAGGTGTTTTCGGCCCGCACAAAAAAAAAAATAGAAAAATAAAAATAAAAATTTGATTTCTTCAAAATGACAACAGGATTGGAACACCCAGGGCAACACCAGGTACCCTTGCGAAGTGGTACCTTATGATTGTTGTTCAGAGACAATTTTATTTATTTATTTATTCATTGAAATCCCATGTCGAGGCTCGTGTAAAAGTTAACACACAGAACATGTAACAAGACAGGAGACAAGAATGGCAGGGGAGGGAAGCACAAAACAGTGGGCAACAGAGACAGCAGGAGATCTGTGGAAGGGAGAGGGATGGGGCGAGGAACACGTGGTAAAACAAGATGGACATTACAGGGACTTTCAGGAAGGAAAGCAGGGAATTTGAAGGAGGTGGGTATGGGGTGGATTAACGGGGGTAGAAAAGATCGAGGTTTTGTGTGGTCTGAGGGATGAAAGATGGTACGGCAGACGGTGGGGTCTGCAATGATTTTACATGATGGCATATTTTGGAGACTCGACGCATTTTTCTGCAAATTGTTGCAGGTTCGGTTTGGTTTTGTTTCCTGGAAAAATGGAAGAAAATACAAACCGAAAACGACATTGGGGGGGAGCGAGAGGTGACGGAGGTGGAGGGGGAGCCATGAGAGCAGGAGGTGACGGAGGTGGAGGAGTTGCCATGGTTGCGGGACATCACGAGGGCAACGGAGAACCTCTTTTTCGTGGTGAGTTTCCTTCCATACTTTTTCTCATTCGACAGCACGCCAGGCGTGTCGATTGAACATGCCTTTGATATGTCAAACCATTGTTATGCAAATGTTAGGCATTCACGAGTTTTTTTTTTTTTTTTTTTTTGTATACCTTGGTCGAGGCTCGTATGAGAGCTAACACACAACTCACAGCAAGGAGGCATGAGACAAGAGGGGCGGGAGTGGAAGGGACAAAACAGTGGGGAACAGACACATTAGGTGAACTGTGGAAGGGAGAGGGATGGGGATGGGACGGGGAACATGGCGAAGAGAAGATGGACATTTCAGGGACTTTCAGGAAGGAAAGTAGGAGAAATGAAGGAAGTGGGCTTGGGTGGATTATCGGGGGTAGAAAAGATCGAGGATTTGGATGGGGGAAGATAAGAGGTGGTGGTGAACAGCTGTTTTGAAAGCCTGGAGGGAAGAATGGGAAAGAATAGAGTGAGGAAGTTTATTCCAAAGGCGGGAAAAAAGAGGAATGAAAGAGTGAAGATGAGCAGTGATTCGTGATTTTGGTAGTTTTACCAGAAGGGGGTTGTTGGCGGACCTTGAGCGCACTGTGGAAATGTGGTTGGGACAAATCGCAGAGAGAGCAGGGGGGGCAAGGCTGGAGAGGAGTCGGTAGAAGACAGAAAGACCACCGACCAACCTGCGGTGATTGAGTGAGAGGCCCAAAGACTCAGCTTCATTGCGGGAGATGCCGATGATCTTAAATGCCCTGGTTTCGACAGCGTGAAGCCGAGAAAGGTGGGGCAGGAGCACCAGCCCAGAGGGGAGAGCAGTACTCCATCAGGCTACGGACAAAAGCTTTGTAAGTGGTCAGGAGCTCAAGAGGGCCGAGGAAGGACTTAGCACGACGGAGGATTCCCAGTCGGCGACTGGCTTTTGAGGCGAGGTTGGAAATGTGACTTTCCCAGGAAAGGTCATGGCAGATAGTGAGACCTAGAAGCTTGAAAGAAAAGAGTTGATCTCGTTGGGCACTGCACAACACAATGTGACATCATCATCTGCAACGAGAGCGTGACTCGGGGTCGAGCATGTAGCTCCACCAAGCTGAACGGTTCGTGTTTTGTATCTCATCGATAGGCCGGATCTTCTTCAACGGAGGAAATTTAAACTTCACCACATGTCACATGACCATTTGATGTCGCACATATTGAGTGTACATGCAAAACCGTTCAACGGAGGAAATTTAAACTTGACCACATGTCACATGACCATTTGATATCGCATTCCTTCACCGGTTCACCGAGTGTGCACCAATGTTCTCACTTCTGTACACTCCTCTCATCTGTTCCTCTCGGCCATCCTTCCCAGAGGAAAAACCTTTTTCCCAACGTTCACTCCTGTTCGTGGGCAACCTGCCATACAACATGAACGAAGAGGAGCTACGTTCGTTGTTCGCCCCATTTGGTGGTGTCGGTAGAGTCTTCATTTGCTTTGGTGGAAGCTATGGATTTGTACACATGGTGAGTATTCTAACCACATTGTACAGCAAAAAAAACTTCTGTTGTGGCCCTCTCATCGTTAGCCCACATACGCGAAGCGGAAAACTTGCCTTGAACGGTGTCCTTTGTCTCTGAGTTCGTCCTGATCGCATGTGCATCGAGAGGAGTGATCATTTTTCCACTCTCTCTGCCTGCTTGGCAGTCAAACAAAATTTGAAATCATTCCAAACGGGAATCTTACTGTTTTTAAAGATGTTATAATGAACACAAACAACAGGCATGAAGAACCCATGGAACGTGTTAGCTCGGGCGATGGAATCGACGCTGCGGGGAAATGGCGGTAAAACCTGGAAAGAATTAAATAATCAGGTGTTTTTTAAATTTTTACAATCTTTATTTGATTTAAATTTAATTATATATTAAAACATTGTAGAACACAAATCGCCTTCTTATCACTTCAAAGAACCTCCAGTTTCGCAGTACTCGGACATGTCGCATCAGGCGGCGTACAAGACGTGAATTTTTTAATTTTTTTAAATATCTGTGATGTCACAGGTGTACAAGAGCTCTGCATTGTTGTTGCTGTTGTTTTGTTGGGGGTCGATTTTTTAAATGTGTACCCATTGGTCGGACAGCGACTGAACCACACCCACATTGGTCGCTTGACTCCACCCACGATGGCACTCAGACAAAATGATATGGCTGCCATCTTGGTTTTCTGGTGGGTCGAACATCATTCAGCTTTTTCGAACATTCAGGTCGAACATCATCCCCCCTCAATTGGATTATGTATTGTCAACACTGCACAACACAAATCGTCTTGTTTTCACGTCCAAAAACCTCCAGTTTAGCAGGGCTTGGCCAAGACGTTACCCCGTCTCGACCAATCAAATTTTCCGCACACTCTGGGGTCGGAGCTGCACACCTTTCCCCGAACTCTTCATCATATTGAACTGATGCTCGCTACCTGGCTTCACGATGAAAAGGTACAGAACGAGTTCGAGGTCCGGGGCGTTTCGGCAATTTTTCACGTCGTGATGCCCTTTTTGGACTCGTCGGTCGGTACAAAGCGATTCTCCATCTTGTTATTTCCATTCGACGTGGTTTAATGGGACCATTGAAGGTTTCCGATTGAATCCGCAGCCTCGGCGTTGACCCCGTCGTTTGCAGGAGCGAAGATTTGACGCCGAACTGGCCAAGGCAGAGCTGGACGGCTCGTACCTGCACGGGCGGAACCTGCGCGTGAAATTTGCATCGCAAGGTTCGACGATCAAAGTTCGAAACTTGCATCCAACTGTGTCGAATGAGCTTCTCGAGGTAACTTTCACTCCACGGGTAGTCCACCACCGCCTGTTTGTTGATCAGCTGTAACGACTGTCTACTCCTCCTTCGTCGCCTCTTAATTTGATGGGATGTGTTGCACCTTTTCGTTTCACCGTGTTCGGCTCTTTTACCTTCCGTGCAGGCGGCATTCTCTCGGTTTGGAGAAGTCGAGCGCGCTGTGGTCGTGTGCACTGAGAGGGGCCGGTCGACCGGACGAGGAATCGTGCAGTTTGCGAGGCGGCAGGTCGCCAAAATGGTCATCGACTGTTGTTCCCGCTCGCTTTACCTCCTAACCACGTAGGTCGTAGGCTACCCCCCCCCCTTTGTTTTGTATTTGTTTTTGTTTCCCCCCACAATTTTTATAAAAACAGGAGGATATTGGAATCGGCTCCATCTGTCCGTCTGTCCGTCCGTCATGCTATGTCCTCCGCAAAAAATAAATAATTAAAGATTTTGATATTGGGTCCTTCCTGGTGGAACTTCCTTCCTGGAATCTCTCGACTTCACTTCCGGTGCGAAGTGTGGGGATTTGCGACGGCACGCCATCGACTTCGCTCGAGCTCTTTTTGTAGCTCCGATGCCGACGGTGATCCGGGCAGTCACAGATTTTTACAAAAAATGGAAGAAGTCCTGACCTTGACTCTTTAATATATCATTGCTGTATTTTCCTTTCCTCGTTATCAATAAACCTTAATTGATGTAGAATCGTCGACCATTCACCGTCCCGAATGCCATTTGCAGGAACTGACTTTTGCCATCGTTTGTGAAGGTCCACCCAGCCGGTGATCTTGGAGATGGAAGAGGAGACGAATGAGGACGGTGTGCCAGAAAAGGTTCTGCTGAAGCATCCTTTGTACAGCAGGTGTGTCGGCACAAAAGATTACCAGCAGTGCCGGATTAAGCCTCGGCTGGCCCTAAGGCACATTTTGAAATTTTAGAGAATGGCTTGAAAATTTTCAATTAGATCTCGGCCTCATGGAAATGGACCCCAGCCAAAAGATGAACTGATTCAAGAACAAAATATTGAATACAAAAAAAGACAAATATTTAATGTGAAAATAAATTTTGGCCCAAATTTTTGGCTGGCCCAAAGACACAGGCCTTGTCTGCCTAATGGTTAATCCAGCACTGATTACCAGCATTAACTTGGTGAACCACTTTTGGGTGCAGGTTCGTCAAATGGTGTCTTTGATAACTAAGTTAACTCCCTCTGCCACCACAGGTGGACGGAGGTTAAGTTTTCAACCCTGGCTGTCTGTCTGTTTGTCTGTGAGTAGGATATCTCAAATAGTTGCGGACCAATTTGGTGGACAGATTGGGAAGTGTAAGGAGGACAAATTGATTCGATTTTGGTGAAGATCCGAAGTCGATAATTTGTGAGCTCACCTGGAATGTAGTTCCGGGGAGCTAATGAGATGGCGCCCGTCCGTCTGTCCGTCCACAAACACTTACAACTTCTTCTTTGAAACCACACACACGATTTCGATGAAACTTGGCCACAACCTTCATCACCCGTGATGTACCAAAGTTTGTTCACGACATTTAAAAAAATCGTGGTAAAAGGGGATGTACAGGGGGGTGGGGGGGGGGGTTACCTCTCCCATAATATAAATCTGCTTTCTCCACCGAGTGTCGGAGTTACATGATGTTTTTGATGACAAAGTTAATTTCCTCTGCTTCTCTCACCTATCAGGCTAAACTCTTGCCCTCCTGTCTGTTTTCTGTTAAATTCTTTGTTCAGAGAACGGGAACTTCCTCCTCGGTTTGCAGAACCAGGCTCTCTTGATTATCAGTTCGCTCTGCAATGGAAGAATCTGTTTGCTCACGAGAGCCGGCGATTGAAAGCACTTTCAGATGCCACTCGAGCCGCGCGTGAACACCTCATGGTTGACCTCTCAGCCGCGCGTCTCGATCAACAAGTCCAGCTGATGCGGCAGGGTGAGAAACTTTTTGGAAAAACATAATGTGTTCTACGTGGACATTTGTGAAATCATTCGGACGTGCCGATGCGTGCGTTGTTGCTTGGTGTTTTATGTGCGACCACAAGTCGTTTGGGCTGTTCTTTCCTTCCATATGAGAGATATGACGTTGTAATTGGCTCCATCTGTCTGTCCGTCCATCAGCCCGTCCGTCCGTCCGTCGCGCCATCTCCTCCAAAACGGTTGTGCAGAAATTCACGAAACTTGGTCATCAAGATCACCACATGCCCCTGCTCTGCTGAATAATTATTCTGCACTTACTTGGTCTATTCCCTTCATCGTCTGTTCATTTGGCTGAGGGCGCAGCCATGCCTCTGATGCAGTGCCCTCTGCTCTGTGTTGGGATTCGAACCCAGACGAGAGAACTTCAAAGCGAGTGTGCGTACCTGGAATAGTCTAGGCCACCCTGTCAGCCCACCAGACCAGGTGTGTGTGCCACATCCCTGAACGAGACGGTCTGCATTTCGGTCAAGGCCATCGTCGGCTGTTGCGGACACTCCACAAGTATATGCAGGCACCAAAACCCTCAAAGTTGGAACAGCCCGAAGAGGAGGGGGGCTTCAAATGCCACGTCCCATGATCCTGGATCGATTGGCCTAGTCTTTTTTACACACACTCAGCTGGCCAAATTTTGTTTGTGTGCCCACACTAAAATGTAGATGAAACATTTCACCCTTGAGCGATCATCAGGATTGATGGAACCCACACCGGCGAGGGCAATGCAACGAGGCCATTTCGACTGGCAAGTTGCTGTGTGGTGGTAGAGCTCAGAATAAGCTTTCCACAGTAAACCCTCATCCAACACGGGGGTTCGGTTCCTGGAAAACTGCGCGTTTCGCAAAATGGTATCGCGCTATCTTCAGGCCTCATGGGAGGAAATAAACCACGGGAGGGATGGAGGAGAAAAGGAGACTCAAGGAGGTTGAGACCAGATTGGAGACAAAAGTGGAGTCAACTGCACATGGGGAGTTGGGGCGGTGTGATAAAGCTGAGCAAAGATTCTATGGTCTCGGGCCAAGAGGTACGCACACCCGCCGCCTCGAAGATCTCTTACCTGGGTTCAAATCCTGACCCACCTATAAACTGCCATCACGGTGTTTCCCACGCAGGACGATTCATCAATGTACGAGTGGCCGAGCTCTCGCCGGCACCCTGAACAGTAGTAGATTGTGACGTAGTAGATTGTGACGTGTTAACACGAACGGTTCTTTCACACCTGGCCACCTATTCTCGGTTTTCACCTGCACCACACAGAGCTGGAGCAGCGCCAGGACGAACTGCGGAGATTCGAGGAACATCTGCATCATCGCAGGTTCTCCTTCGCATTTTCAACCAATTCACTTCCTCTCCCTCTTCACTTCACACCAATTCCATCCTTCCTCTCTGTCTTAAGTGTCTAAACTCGTTACGATTCCTTTTTTGGGGTTTATTAGCCCCCGTTGGATTTAGTCCCAAAATGGGGGGGGGGGTTATGGGTTTGGTCTCGATTTTCGTGTCCGTGCGTGCGTGCGTCCGAAACCACATCTCGGACACGTGCGCACCGATTTTATTCGTACTTGGCACAAAGACAGCACCTGATGGTGTACATACGCACGCCATCTTTTTCGACATCAGATCCAAGATGGCCGACTGGCGGCCATCTTTGTTGTAAAAAAAATCCTGGTGTCGAACACGTCCTTCAGCATTTATCGGACATACATTTACCGATGTTGTTCAAGCTTGGCTCACGGATAAGGAATGATGGCTTACATACAAACATCATTTATTTATTTATTTTCGAGATCAGATCCAAGATGGCCGACTGGCGGCCATCTTCATTGTTAAAAAAACCCCGGTGTTGAACACGTCCTTCAGCATTTCTCAGACATACATTTACCGATGTTGTTCAAGCTTGGCTCATGGATAAGGAATGATGGCTTACATACAAACATCATTTATTTATTTATTTTCGAGATCAGATCCAAGATGGCCGACTGGCGGCCATCTTTGTTGTAAAAAAAATCCCGGTGTCGAACACGTCCTTCAACATTTCTCGGACATACATTTACCGATGTTGTTCAAGCTTGGCTCACAGATGAGGAATGATGGCTTACATACAAACATCATTTATTTATTTATTTTCGAGATCAGATCCAAGATGGCCGACCGGCGGCCATTTTGTTGCTTAAACGCGTCTCCAGCCATTTCTCGGACGTGCTTGGTCCGATTTTCTTCAGTCATGGCACGAGTACGGGACACGATGGCGTACTCTTCCACCCAACTTTATTTTGCGATCTGATCAAAGATGGCCGACTGGTAGACTGGCGGCCATTTTAGTCGTAAATAAATATTGGCGAGCCCTTTAACTCCGTGCAGTAAATTTACTAAATCAACGGGGACCATGACGTCATCCTTCCTTGTTTGACGAGGATTCCGATTCACGTGTCGACATCAGTGCAGCGACATGCCGGTGAACTTCTTCAATGGAAGTTCGTGACCTCTGGCACTGAAGGTGGACGGAGGTTCTGTTTTCACCCCTGTCCATTTTTTTTGTCTGCGAAGAGCATATCTCAAATAATTGTGGACGGATTCGGACAAAACTTGGTGGACAGGTTGGGTGTGCGACAAGGACGAATTGATTCAATTTTGGTGAAGATCCAAATCCAGATCCGAGAATTAAAAAAAAATTCAACTGTTTCTTCACCAATGAGAGATGGGGCTCACAAACAATATCTGGAATGACATCTCAAAAAGTTGTTGATGGATTATTTCATAACTCGGTGGATGAGTTGGTTAGGTGACAAGAACAAGCCAATTCGATTTTGGTTAAGGTCCAGATCCAGATCCGGCTCTCAGTGGAATAAAAAAAGGTAAACTGTTCAGCCTGGCGGAGTAATGCGCCCTACCGAGGGCCGTTCCAGTTTATTCAAGTGTCAAGGCTCATGGAAGAGCAGACCAACGGGGAGTTCAAAGGATCAACGGTCAAATTGGGCAAAAAGAAAACAACGCAATAACAACAAACAGATGCAACACAGGATAAGGAGAGGGATTGCAGGCTAATTGTTAGAACAGGGTCTCAGCAGGTACATTAAACCTCAGTGGTAGAAATGGGAAAGACATTGAAGTTGGAGGAGGGGAGCAGACATAAACTGCTGTCGAGGAAGAGTTTGAGATAAAAGATACGTGAAGACATTCCATCGGTGAGGAAAGAAGAGTGTGGAGGATGGAGGTGTGGGTACTTTGGTTCAGACATGGGAAGGAAAAATAGGAAAACCTGGAAGAGCAGGGGGACTGGACAGAAAGGTGAGAGAGAGAGATAGAGAGAGAGAGAGAGAGAGAGAGAGAGAGAGAGAGAGAGAGAGAGAGAGAGAGAGAGAGAGAGAGAGAGAGAGAGAGAGAGAGAGAGAGAGAGAGAGAGAGAGAGAGAGAGAGAGAGAGAGAGAGAGAGAGAGAGAGAGAGAGAGAGAACCAAACAGAATCGAGCCAGTAAAGACACCGTACTGCCACCATCTCGCCGATATCAATCAGGAATGGTTCCCTGAAACTTGGATTCCTGATGTGATATTCCAATGACATGAATGACCTTCGATCCCAGGGCCTCAAGGAGGATAAGGAGAGGGTTTGGGACGAAATGGACAAGTGGTTTTTCTTCTCTCTGGAAAGCAGCAACACCAGTCCGGAGTGGGGAACCATGTTCTGTTTTTATCACACGACATGAAGGTTTTGTACACTCATCAGCTGAGGATGGCAGAGGAAGGACTTCACCTTGCAGAGAATTCCGAGGCAGCACCCAGCTTTGGAGGCCAACTTGGAGATGTGATCTCATCACAACAGGTTATTACTGATAGGTCCACCAGGAGTCTCATGGACTGTTCTTCTCCCAAAGGCTGACTACAGAAATAAATTGAGCGATTTGCCTGCTGGTCATTGAGGAGGGACAGAGTGAGAATGAGTCTTTATTGCACTGAAGGTCGTGTTCTCGGTGGATGACTGGTTTATTTCCTTCACATTGACAATATCTGATGGTTTGTAAATCAGGGAAGAGTGCCAGACAGAATGTGACCAGTCAGCAGGGGAGCTGACCAGTGAGATAGCCCTGTCCCTTTGTTTGGGCCCATGGAGGCCAGCGGGGAGTGCGCATACCTCCGCCAGACTGAACATTTTACGTTTTGTATCCCATAGATCAGGCAGACCATCACCTTTTGAGATATCGTGCTTTTCTATAGTTTTGGACCCAATCACTTAATGGTGAAAAATCACTTAAAAAAAAACAAATAATCTCGTATCCCGATCCATCCATCCATTGGGACCATACTCTGTGCAGAGCGTTGGTGCTTCCTAAACAGTCTCCTTGGCTATTGGGTACAATCCTGGACGAGGGGTCGCCATCCGACACAGGATACCAGCAAGCTGGCACTCATTGTGCTGACCTCAGAAGGATGACAGGCAGAGTCAACCCCACCTGGTATTAATTCAGCACCAAAATGGGATTTGAACTCAGAATCCTGGGATCCCAAGCCCATCACCCGAACCATGAAGCCAACACCAGGCGTGGGATCCAGATCTTCACCAAAATCGAGTCAATTCGCCCTTGTCACTCACCCAACCGGTCCATTTGTTCTAGTATCGTCCTATTAGTCGTGGAATGGCCCTTTTTCACCGGTCAACTCGCCGTACCGTCCACTGTCATGCGGGCTGCCCATTTTCATGTCCCTTGTTTGACGCGAAGCCACTCTGACTTCAGCACCGATCTTCCTGTGGGTTCCCTGCTCGTCCTATGTGGGTCTTTATGGTTTCACGGAGCTCTTGATGAACCATCTCTCCACTTCAGAAGAAATATATAAATCTGCTCGATATATTTGATGACGTTCCTGTGCAAGTGGAAGAGAATAACCACAAACGTGCAGAACGTCTGGTGCGGGTGCATCGTTAACAAGCTTCCTCAAAAATACCTTTTTCTCCTTTCGGCTTACCTGCACAGTATTTATTTATTTATTTATTAAACCATTAAGAGTACAGCTCATTCTCACAAGTCGATGATCGGTACATAAATATAGTTGCATCCACGAACCTGTTAAGCTATTTGGATGTTGAATGATGATCTTCCATTTTGTTTCTTAACACGTCGCCTTCCACGTCGCAAGGATGGAGACGGAGAGAAGGAAACGGGAGGACCTGAAGGTAACCTTTTTACAACTTTGATCCGAATTATTCCCGAAGCTTTCTTTATCTCTTCTGCATTCTCTCCTTGATTTCTTTTGTCCTCCCCTTTTATCACCCCTTCATCAGATCAATGATCTCCTTCGTTCCCTGCTCACTCATGCTTCCAGTCTGTTATTTCCTTACATTTAACCTTTACCTTGTTCTTTTCCTACTTTTTTGCATTCTTCTCCTCCACCTCCCAAGACATCCACATGCATCATGCACGGTCGTAGGATTTGGGAGAAGGGAGGTGAGGTGGAAGTAGAGGCAAAGCAGGGTTGCAGAAGGACATGAGATATAGAGGGAGATCATGATGCCCCCCTTTTGCTTTTGTAATATTTATATTGTCTGTAATTGTTCCACAGTTCTGGTTTGGGGGTGGATTATTAGGGGTGAAAAATGACAATTGGGGGTGGGACATAAAGACAATAAAATATTGTGATGACATCATGGCATGTCACTCTGCACACTTGATGGGGGGGGAGTAAGGTGACAAAATGGAAATTCTGTTGATTCTTCTTCGTTCATATGCAGCAAGAGGCTGCAGGGTAACATCATTAGCTGAGAGCGCAGCTGTGCCACTGATTCAGTGCCCGCTGCTGGTTAGGGCAGGAATTTGGAAATTGTTCATGGTGCCGTTGATAGCTTGCTGACTCTTCGTGAAGGTCGCCGTGGCATTTTTTGACGTCCACCAACGAATACTGGCATCCAAGGGACGGTACGTACATTGATGAATAATCCTGCCGGTGAAACTCCGGGATGGCAGATCACAGGTGGGCCGGGATTCGGACCCAGGCTCGACAGCTTTGAGGTGTGTGTACATACCTCTAAGTCATCCTGCCATCCCATTCTGTAGGTTTAAATCTAATCTTGCTTTCTCATTCACGACACTAATGATATGCCATGATAGATCTGGGGGTTCGGAGCTTGCCATGAGGGGAAACACTCGGGTCCCTCCCGAACACTTTGTCCTGAGGCCACCGGGCACAGATAACTCCACGCACTGGCGGGTGCCAATTCTGGCAGGGTTACACTACCTTACCTGTGAACGTCCGAGTCAATTGGGGTCTCGTGCCCTCAGTGCACACTCGGATTACTGCCGTGCGGCGCAGTGAGTATATGCTCGCTCACAAAACAAATCAGGTGGGGTACAACTTCCCGTCTAACTATACTTGTGCACCATGTCAGACCAATAAAGGAAAAGACAACCGAGACAGATTGGAAATATCAACAAACAATTATTGATAACAAACACACAAGCAAGCGATCATTGAAAAAGCAAGTGCGTCCAAGCAAGAAATCAAAAGGCACATTGGAACAGATTTAACCAGAACACGTATTTGTTTTATTCAATCTTACTCACACAAAAGACTTGGCCATCATTCACTCGGGAGAGAAGAATAAAATAAAAACTTGAAAATAAAAGAAAAGTAAAATTTGGAAAAAGGAAAAGCAGAGTCTTTTCTTTTCTCCCCCACTTCACACCTCTGATGGCAGGGCAGCAATGTCGTTTGATTGAGAAATTTCACATCTTTTCATGTTTATCATATGGTTCACTGCAAAAGGAGCTCCCATTGGCATCCGTACTCAAAAACTAATCTGTGTCAAAGGTAAAATTATTTATATTGCTCTCTCTCTCATCCCCACGACATCTCTTCCATCCTCACCCAAGATGCAGGCCCCAGAGCAGCCAGAGACAAGTCCTGCTACAGTAGCTGCAGGTAAGATTGCTCCTCATTTGCTGCGGATTGCAGCAGAGCTGGCCATTTGAACTTCGTGCTGGAGTACTCGGCAACTGGATAATTTTGTTTGAATTGACCCCTCTTGTAAATAACCTTGCCTCCAAGTACAAGCAAAGTCGTGGAATCCATCATTGCAGACATCAAGGCCTTCCTTTGCTCCAATTTATGGAGGCCCTCAATCTCAGACAAGCAATATTGTTGCGGAAATGGGCCCTTAGTGTGTTATTAAACATAGGATTAGCCCAGATTCCCCCTTAAAAGCATGTTTAGTCAGGTTGTTCGGTAATTGGGCGTTACATGTGTGTCGGGAGGTGTAGCCGGCTGTCCAGTGTTCATACAGTGGTGGTGGACCGGGAGGCACCATGATTATTTTTCCTTCCCCTCTCCGAACTAGCCCCGCGCAACGCTCTGAGAGTGTCGGTCGGCGAGACGTGTCGGCAGCCGATTGGTGGAGGGGAGCTGCAATCTCGAGCGATGGACCAATCACGGGTCCCCGGGGGAGTGTCCAGAGAGCGAGCGCTGGAGAAGCAAGAGAGTAACTGCCTGAGTGTCGAGTCGTGATCTGCTGTATAAGCAACGGCTAGTGGGAGTCTGCGATCGGCTGTAAAAAGAAACTGGCTGCTTTGTGAGTCTGGGATCTGCTTTCGTGAGAAGAGCGAGCCCCAGGAAGGCAGGAGGAACTGCATGAGGGAGTCGGCGATCGACTTTTATGAGAAGGTCATCGACAGGTTCATCCGGAGTCCAGTGACGGAGCCTTTGACTGTCCCGACTGACTGCACGGCTCAACACGTCTTGTAATCCCGTCGATCCGCCTGCGGAGCCCAACACCCCGACTTGGCCTGATCTGGTGAGCAGGCCAGGCCTGGATTTGTATGCTGGGCCTTGTGGAAAGCCTGCTGGAGCACACCGTGGATCTTTCGCTTTTGTGCCGTCGACCTTGCGGGGGCTGGACGTGCCGAGGCTGCATGCGCAAGCGGTGCTGGGAGAAGGAGTACGAGCGCCATTTTGCCACGCTGCATGCTCGAGCTGGGGGCTCAAATCCGTTGACATCGGCTTGTCACGAGCCGCATTCGTGCCTTTTAACACTTTTCCTCTCGTCCATGAGGCATCACCAAGTACTCTGTGTCTTGTCTGCATGTTGTCTAAGGTTTATCTTGCTCGTGTTCCCTTCAAAACCCGTAATCCGTAGCTCCCTAGTTAAGAGCGGGTTATAGATTGATTATAATATTGTCGTGAATGTTTTGCTTGTGTCGTGTTCCCCGATGTGTCCCCAATAAATCTGGCTGATTCATATGAAAGTTGCCACCCTGAGTTTATTCGTGCCGTGCTGAGGAACAATTCGCTCGATTTGTATTTAAAACCAAAATGGTTACGGACTGGCAGACTTCGCTCGGTCTCTGACAAACCCAGTCTGTAACCGGGGTCTATTTCCCCAACTGGCAAGGCACAGGTGTATTTTGGTATCGTGATCTGAGGCACGTAACCCGAGACCTGTGCCGAGCCAGCCGGCGTTATAACCCCGGAGAGGGCGGTGCTGTTAAGTGACGCCGAATCTTCAACATTTGGCTGTCAAGAGTAGGGTGCGAATCCCGCCACCGCCGAATCCTTTACAATATGACCTCTCTCTCTCTCTCTCTTTGGACCTATCTCGAGCATTGCCCTCCAAACTCTTTGGCTTTGGCATCCAAGGCTACCTCCTCTCACGGCTTCCTGACTTCCTCCGCTCTCAGAGTCAGCGTATGGCTCTCAACTTGATTCTCTCATCCCCTATCCCTGTCGAGGCCAGCATGCGATCCTCAAGGCCACAATCCTTCTGATTCCCTGGAAACCTCCTTATATTTAACCTGACAACTCCCCTCTCTGTCGTAGCATCCCTCATCATTCAGACAGGCAGAGTGGCGGGCAGCAGCCTCAAGTTTATATATTTTTAAACACCTAAAAGCTATCGTGATCACCGACTGTCGTCAGGTATCCGAGTATTTTAACAGGGTAACAAACATCATGAGGTTTTTGTGATGTGCAAGAGATATCTTCACTATTAACATCAAGAATCGTATTACCAGTAACACTGTAGCCAAAAACTCTTGCTCCCGCTATTAATATTCCAACTCGTGAAATCTAAACCAACCGAGAGATGTTTTGCACTTTGTTTCATCATCTGGTAGTTTCATGATTACTGCACCACAAAGGTTGCAGCAACAACGAGAACGGCACTCGGTAGAGCACACAGCTCCACCAGGCTGAACAATTCACGTTTTGTATCTACTGAAAGGTCGGTCTGAATCCGGACCTGAACCGAAATCGAATTGGATTGTTCTTGTCACCTTACAGTACCAACTCATCCACCAAGTTTTGTCATAACTCGTCCACAACTTTTTTGACACATCATGCTCAATATCGTTTTTGGGCCCCGTCTCTCAATGGTGAAGAATCACTGAAAAAAAAACATTAAAAACATGATTGTATCTGGAATGGGATCTTCACCAAAAAAAATCCAGATCTGCAGAGAGTGAAGCAGCTTCTTCGCTCACTGCAGATCTGGGTAAAATCACAAACTGGTCCAACACGTGGAACATGTCTTTCAATCCGGACAAATCTCACACTCTCACTATGTCTCTCCGAAAGGACCGTCTGGAAACCCAACCCCCACCATCTACTTTCTCAACAATCCCGAAGAAGTCCTTTCATTCAAACTTCTGGGTCTCACTATCTGCTATGACCTTTCCTGGGAAAGCCACATTTCAAACCTCGCCTCCAAAGCCAGTCGCCGACTGGGAATCCTCCGTCGTGCAAAGTCCTTCCTCAGCCCTCCTGAGCTCCTGACCACTTACAAAGCTTTCATCCGCAGCCTGATGGAGTACTGCTCTCCCCTCTGGGCTCGTGATCCTGCCTCCCATATTTCTCGGCTTCACGCTGTGGAAACAAAGGCATTTCGGATCATCGGTATCTCCCGCGATGAGGCTGAGTCTTTGGGTCTCTCACTCTCTCACCGCAGGCAGGTCAGTGGTCTTTCTGTCTTCTACCGTCTCCTCTTCGGTCTCACCCCCCCACCCCCGCTGTGTCTGCGATTTGTCCCCACCATATTTCTGCAGGGTACTCAAGGTCCACCACCAACCCCCTTCTGGTAAAACTACCAAAATCACGTATCACTGCTCACCTTCACTCTTTCATTCCTCATTCTTCACGCCTTTGGAGAAAACCCCACTCTTCCCTCCAGGTGTTCAAAACAGCAGTTCACCACCATCTCTTATCTTCCCCCATTCAAAACCTCAATCTTTTCTACCCCCGTTAATCCACGACCTTCAAATTCCCTGCTTTCCTTCCTGAAAGTGATTGTTGTGTCAGGACCTGAAAGTCCTTGTCGTGTCCATCTTGTTTTCCCTGTGTACCCCATCCCTCTCCCCTCCACAGATCTCCTCACGTCCCTGTTCCCCACTGTTTTGTCCTTCCCTCTCCCACCCTTTTTGTCTCCTGCTCCCCTTGTTGTACGTTCTGTGTGTTCGCTCTCATACCGAGCCTCGACAATGTATACAAAAATAAAAAATCACGTTCCATAGACATTTGTCATTCGTACATTAACGTTAGAGTTTGTAAAAATGTCTGACATCCTTTCTCTTTGTCCACCCCGATCATACCCCACACCACAGTGTCACAAGCGACTACTCTTTCTTCACAACACCCTCCATACCATGACGATGAGGCCATTCCTCAATCCTGCTTTCCTGCACCACAGGTCATGGGTGAACATGTGACACCCACGACCGACCTGCCCGTCGGTACCCCAAGTCCTTGTGCAGGATTCGAGGGAAATTGGCCGAGCGGATTTTCATCTTGAAGTTCAAGGCCATTCATCGGAGAATCAAACATCATCTGTTTGAGGGATTCGTTTTATTAAATTTGCCTGGAAATACACCGTGTTTTCGCATTGCATCATGGGAAAAACGTGAGATGTTTGTAATGGTGTATTGTGAAGTTCTCCAACGTTTATACCACAAACGATATAATTGGGTAAAAGCTCAGATCCACTGTTTTTTTTAATTGGTTCGCAGGGGCTACCTGTTGGGGGGAGATGAGGGTTAGTTTGGGTTAGATGGACATTTCAACTTTGAACAGTGGCGTAAAGGAGAAAATAAATTACACGTAAACGGTGTCGTTCATAAAATCGTCCACCGGATGGACATTTCAACTTTGAACAGAAAAGTGAAGGAGAAAATAAATCACATGTAAACGGTGTAGTTCCTAAAATCGTCCACTGGATGGACGTTTCAACTTTGAACAGAAAAGTAAAGGAGAAAATAAATCACATGTAAACGGTGTAGTTCCTGAAATCGTCCACCAGATGGACGTTTCAACTTTGAACAGTAAAGGAGAAAATAAATTACACGTAAACGGTGTAGTTCCTAAAATCGTCCACCAGGTGGACATTTCAACTTTGAGCAGTGAAGTAAAGGAGAAAATAAATCACAAGTAAACGGAGTCGTTCCTGAAATCGTCCACCAGATGGGCATTTCAACTTTTTACAGTAAAGTAAAGGAGAAAATAAATTACACGTAAACGGTGTCGTTCCTGAAATCGTCCACTGGAGGGCACGTTTCAACTTTGAACAGAAAAGTAAAGGAGAAAATAAATCACATGTAAACGGTATAGTTCCTGAAATCGTCCACCAGATGGACGTTTCAACTTTGAACAGTAAAGGAGAAAATAAATTACACGTAAACGGTGTAGTTCCTAAAATCGTCCACCAGGTGGACATTTCAACTTTGAGCAGTGAAGTAAAGGAGAAAATAAATCACATGTAAACGGTGTACTTCCTGAAATCGTCCACCAGATGGGCATTTCAACTTTTTACAGTAAAGTAAAGGAGAAAATAAATTACACGTAAACGGTGTAGTTCATAAAATCGTCCACCAGGTGGACATTTCAACTTTGAACAGTAAAGGAGAAAATAAATTACACGTAAACGGTGTAGTTCCTGAAATCGTCCACCAGATGGACGTTTCAACTTTGAACAGTAAAGTAAAGGAGAAAATAAATCACGTAAACGGTGTAGTTCCTGAAATCGTCCACCAGATGGACGTTTCAACTTTGAACAGTAAAGGAGAAAATAAATTACACGTAAACGGTGTAGTTCATAAAATCGTCCACCAGATGGACATTTCAACTTTGAGCAGTGAAGTAAAGGAGAAAATAAATTACACGTAAACGGTGTAGTTCATAAAATCGTCCACCAGATGGGCATTTCAACTTTGAACAGTAAAGGAGAAAATAAATTACACGTAAACGGTGTAGTTCATAAAATCGTCCACCAGATGGACATTTCAACTTTGAACAGTAAAGGAGAAAATAAATTACACGTAAATGGTGTAGTTCATAAAATCGTCCACCAGATGGACGTTTCAACTTTGAACAGTAAAGGAGAAAAATAAATTACACGTAAACGGTGTAGTTCATAAAATCGTCCACCAGATGGACGTTTCAACTTTGAACAGTAAAGGAGAAAATAAATTACACGTAAACGGTGTAGTTCATAAAATCGTCCACCAGATGGACATTTCAACTTTGAACAGTAAAGGAGAAAATAAATTACACGTAAACGGTGTAGTTCATAAAATCGTCCACCAGATGGACATTTCAACTTTGAACAGTAAAGGAGAAAATAAATTACACGTAAACGGTGTAGTTCATAAAATCGTCCACCAGATGGACGTTTCAACTTTGAACAGTTAAGGAGAAAATAAATTACACGTAAACGGTGTAGTTCATAAAATCGTCCACCAGATGGACGTTTCAACTTTGAACAGAAAAGGAGAAAATAAATTACACGTAAACGGTGTAGTTCATAAAATCGTCCACCAGATGGACATTTCAACTTTGAGCAGTGAAGTAAAGGAGAAAATAAATTACACGTAAACGGTGTAGTTCATAAAATCGTCCACCAGATGGGCATTTCAACTTTGAACAGTAAAGGAGAAAATAAATTACACGTAAACGGTGTAGTTCATAAAATCGTCCACCAGATGGGCATTTCAACTTTGAACAGTAAAGGAGAAAATAAATTACACGTAAACGGTGTAGTTCATAAAATCGTCCACCAGATGGACATTTCAACTTTGAACAGTAAAGGAGAAAATAAATTACACGTAAACGGTGTAGTTCATAAAATCGTCCACCAGATGGACATTTCAACTTTGAACAGTAAAGGAGAAAATAAATTACACGTAAACGGTGTAGTTCATAAAATCGTCCACCAGATGGACATTTCAACTTTGAACAGTAAAGGAGAAAATAAATTACACGTAAACGGTGTAGTTCATAAAATCGTCCACCAGATGGACATTTCAACTTTGAACAGTAAAGGAGAAAATAAATTACACGTAAACGGTGTAGTTCATAAAATCGTCCACCGGATGGACATTTCAACTTTGAACAGTAAAGGAGAAAATAAATTACACGTAAACGGTGTAGTTCATAAAATCGTCCACCAGATGGACATTTCAACTTTGAACAGTAAAGGAGAAAATAAATTACACGTAAATGGTGGAGTTCATAAAATCGTCCACCGGATGGACATTTCAACTTTGAACAGTAAAGGAGAAAATAAATTACACGTAAACGGTGTAGTTCATAAAATCGTCCACCAGATGGACATTTTAACTTTGAACTGTAAAGTAAAGGAGAAAACAAATCACACGTAAACGGTGTAGTTCATAAAATCGTCCACCACATGGGCATTTCAACTTTTTACAGTAAAGTAAAGGAGAAAATAAATTACACGTAAACGGTGTAGTTCATAAAATCGTCCACCAGATGGACATTTCAACTTTGAACAGAAAAAGGAAAGGAGAAAATAAATTACACGTAAACGGTGTACTTCCTGAAATCGTCCACCAGATGGACATTTCAACTTTGAACAGTAAAGGAGAAAATAAATTACACGTTAACGGTGTAGTTCATAAAATCGTCCACCAGATGGGCATTTCAACTTTGAACAGTAAAGGAGAAAATAAATTACACGTAAACGGTGTAGTTCATAAAATCGTCCACCAGATGGACATTTCAACTTTGAACAGTAAAGGAGAAAATAAATTACACGTAAACGGTGTAGTTCATAAAATCGTCCACCAGATGGACATTTCAACTTTGAACAGTAAAGGAGAAAATAAATTACACGTAAACGGTGTAGTTCATAAAATCGTCCACCAGATGGACATTTCAACTTTGAACAGTAAAGGAGAAAATAAATTACACGTAAACGGTGTAGTTCATAAAATCGTCCACCAGATGGACATTTCAACTTTGAACAGTAAAGTAAAGGAGAAAACAAATCACACGTAAACGGTGTAGTTCATAAAATCGTCCACCAGATGGACATTTCAACTTTGAACAGTAAAGGAGAAAATAAATTACACGTAAACGGTGTCGTTCATAAAATCGTCCACCAGATGGACATTTCAACTTTGAACAGTAAAGGAGAAAATAAATTACACGTAAACGGTGTAGTTCATAAAATCGTCCACCAGATGGACATTTCAACTTTGAACAGTGGTGCAAAGGAGAAAATAAATTAAACGTAAACGGTGTAGTTCATAAAATCGTCCACCGGATGGACATTTCAACTTTGAGCAGTAAAGGAGAAAACAAATCACACGTAAACGGAGTAGTTCCTGAAATCGTCCACCGGAGGTCACGTTTCAACTTTGAACAGTAAAGGAGAAAATAAATTACACGTAAACGGTGTAGTTCATAAAATCGTCCACCAGATGGACATTTCAACTTTGAACAGAAAAGGAGAAAATAAATTACACGTAAACGGTGTAGTTCATAAAATCGTCCACCAGATGGACATTTCAACTTTGAACAGTAAAGTAAAGGAGAAAACAAATCACATGTAAACGGTGTAGTTCCTGAAATCGTCCACCGGATGGACATTTCAAGTTTGAACAGTAAAGTAAAGGAGAAAATAAATTACACGTAAACGGTGTCGTTCCTGAAATCGTCCAACAGATGGACGTTTCAACTTTGAACAGTAAAGTAAAGGAGAAAATAAATCACGTAAACGGTGTAGTTCCTGAAATCGTCCACCAGATGGACGTTTCAACTTTGAACAGTAAAGGAGAAAATAAATTACACGTAAATGGTGTAGTTCCTAAAATCGTCCACCAGATGGACATTTTAACTTTGAGCAGTGAAGTAAAGGAGAAAATAAATTACACGTAAACGGTGTAGTTCATAAAATCGTCCACCACATGGGCATTTCAACTTTGAACTGTAAAGGAGAAAATAAATTACACGTAAATGGTGTAGTTCATAAAATCGTCCACCAGGTGGACATTTCAACTTTGAGCAGTGAAGTAAAGGAGAAAATAAATCACGTAAACGGTGTAGTTCATAAAGTCGTCCACCAGATGGACGTTTCAACTTTGAACAGTAAAGGAGAAAATAAATTACACGTAAACGGTGTAGTTCATAAAATCGTCCACCAGATGGACATTTCAACTTTGAACAGTAAAGGAGAAAATAAATTACACGTAAACGGTGTAGTTCATAAAATCGTCCACCAGATGGACATTTCAACTTTGAACAGTAAAGGAGAAAATAAATTACACGTAAACGGTGTAGTTCATAAAATCGTCCACCAGATGGACATTTCAACTTTGAACAGTAAAGGAGAAAATAAATTACACGTAAACGGTGTAGTTCATAAAATCGTCCACCAGATGGACATTTCAACTTTGAACAGTAAAGGAGAAAATAAATTACACGTAAACGGTGTAGTTCATAAAATCGTCCACTAGATGGACATTTCAACTTTGAACAGTAAAGGAGAAAACAAATCACGTAAACGGTGTAGTTCATAAAATCGTCCACCAGATGGACATTTCAACTTTGAACAGTAAAGGAGAAAATAAATTTCACGTAAACGGTGTAGTTCATAAAATCGTCCACCAGATGGACATTTCAACTTTGAACAGTAAAGGAGAAAACAAATCACACGTAAACGGTGTAGTTCATAAAATCGTCCACCAGATGGACATTTCAACTTTGAACAGTAAAGGAGAAAATAAATTACACGTAAACGGTGTAGTTCATAAAATCGTCCACCAGATGGACATTTCAACTTTGAACAGTAAAGGAGAAAATAAATTACACGTAAACGGTGTAGTTCATAAAATCGTCCACCAGATGGACATTTCAACTTTGAACAGTAAAGGAGAAAATAAATTACACGTAAACGGTGTAGTTCATAAAATCGTCCACCAGATGGACATTTCAACTTTGAACAGTAAAGGAGAAAATAAATTACACGTAAACGGTGTAGTTCATAAAATCGTCCACCAGATGGACATTTCAACTTTGAACAGTAAAGGAGAAAATAAATTACACGTAAACGGTGTAGTTCATAAAATCGTCCACCAGATGGACATTTCAACTTTGAACTGTAAAGGAGAAAATAAATTACACGTAAACGGTGTAGTTCATAAAATCGTCCACCAGATGGACGTTTCAACTTTGAACAGTAAAGGAGAAAATAAATTACACGTAAATGGTGTAGTTCATAAAATCGTCCACCAGATGGACATTTCAACTTTGAACTGTAAAGGAGAAAATAAATTACACGTAAACGGTGTAGTTCATAAAATCGTCCACCAGGTGGACATTTCAACTTTGAGCAGTGAAGTAAAGGAGAAAATAAGTCACACGTAAACGGTGTAGTTCATAAAATCGTCCACCA
The DNA here is from genome assembly GCF_056783735.1 of Eptatretus burgeri. Taxonomy (NCBI): domain Eukaryota; kingdom Metazoa; phylum Chordata; class Myxini; order Myxiniformes; family Myxinidae; genus Eptatretus; species Eptatretus burgeri. Next base: position 128,439 of record NW_028221993.1, read on the forward strand.
CATGGGCATTTCAACTTTTTACAGTAAAGTAAAGGAGAAAATAAATTACACGTAAACGGTGTAGTTCCTAAAATCGTTCACCAGATGGACATTTCAACTTTGAACAGTAAAGGAGAAAATAAATTACACGTAAACGGTGTAGTTCATAAAATCGTCCACCAGATGGACATTTTAACTTTGAACTGTAAAGGACAAAATAAATTACACGTAAACGGTGTAGTTCATAAAATCGTCCACCAGATGGACATTTCAACTTTGAACTGTAAAGGAGAAAATAAATTACACGTAAACGGTGTAGTTCATAAAATCGTCCACCAGATGGACATTTCAACTTTGAACTGTAAAGGACAAAATAAATTACATGTAAACGGTGTAGTTCATAAAATCGTCCACCAGATGGACATTTCAACTTTGAACAGTAAAGGAGAAAATAAATTACACGTAAACGGTGTAGTTCATAAAATCGTCCACCAGATGGACATTTCAACTTTGAACAGTAAAGGAGAAAATAAATTACACGTAAACGGTGTAGTTCATAAAATCGTCCACCAGATGGACATTTCAACTTTGAACAGTAAAGGAGAAAATAAATTACACGTAAATGGTGTAGTTCATAAAATCGTCCACCAGATGGACATTTCAACTTTGAACTGTAAAGGAGAAAATAAATTACACGTAAACGGTGTAGTTCATAAAATCGTCCACCAGGTGGACATTTCAACTTTGAGCAGTGAAGTAAAGGAGAAAATAAATTACACGTAAACGGTGTAGTTCATAAAATCGTCCACCAGATGGGCATTTCAACTTTTTAAAGTAAAGTAAAGGAGAAAATAAATCACAAGTAAACGGAGTCGTTCCTGAAATCGTCCACCAGAGGGACATTTCACCTTTGAACAGTAAAGTAAAGGAGAAAATAAATCACATAAACGGTGTAGTTCCTGAAATCGTCCACCAGATGGACGTTTCAACTTTGAACAGTAAAGGAGAAAATAAATTACACGTAAACGGTGTAGTTCATAAAATCGTCCACCAGATGGACATTTCAACTTTGAACAGTAAAGGAGAAAATAAATTACATGTAAACGGTGTAGTTCATAAAATCGTCCACCAGGTGGACATTTCAACTTTGAACAGTAAAGGAGAAAATAAATTACACGTAAACGGTGTAGTTCATAAAATCGTCCACCAGATGGACATTTCAACTTTGAACAGTAAAGGAGAAAATAAATTACATGTAAACGGTGTAGTTCATAAAATCGTCCACCAGGTGGACATTTCAACTTTGAACAGTAAAGGAGAAAATAAATTACACGTAAACAGTGTAGTTCATAAAATCGTCCACCAGGTGGACATTTCACCTTTGAACAGTAAAGTAAAGGAGAAAATAAATCACATAAACGGTGTAGTTCCTGAAATCGTCCACCAGATGGACATTTCAACTTTGAGCAGAAAAGGAGAAAATAAATTACACGTAAACGGTGTAGTTCATAAAATCGTCCAGCAGATGGACATTTCAACTTTGAACAGTAAAGGAGAAAATAAATTACACGTAAACGGTGTTCATAAAATCGTCCACCAGATGGACGTTTCAACTTTGAACAGTAAAGGAGAAAATAAATTACACATAAACGGTATAGTTCCTAAAATCGTCCACCAGATGGACATTTCAACTTTGAGCAGAAAAGTAAAGGAGAAAATAAATCACATGTAAACGGTGTACTTCCTGAAATCGTCCACCAGATGGGCATTTCAACTTTTTACAGTAAAGTAAAGGAGAAAATAAATTACACGTAAACGGTGTAGTTCATAAAATCGTCCACCAGATGGACATTTCAACTTTGAACAGAAAAAGGAGAAAATAAATTACACGTAAACGATATAGTTCCTAAAATCGTCCACCAGATGGACATTTCAACTTTGAGCAGAAAAGTAAAGGAGAAAATAAATCACATGTAAACGGTGTACTTCCTGAAATCGTCCACCAGATGGGCATTTCAACTTTTTACAGTAAAGTAAAGGAGAAAATAAATTACACGTAAACGGTGTCGTTCCTGAAATCGTCCACCAGATGGGCATTTCAACTTTGAACAGTAAAGTAAAGGAGAAAATAAATCACGTAAACGGTGTAGTTCCTGAAATCGTCCACCAGATGGACGTTTCAACTTTGAACAGTAAAGGAGAAAATAAATTACACGTAAACGGTGTAGTTCATAAAATCGTCCACCAGATGGACATTTCAACTTTGAGCAGTGAAGTAAAGGAGAAAATAAATTACACGTAAACGGTGTAGTTCATAAAATCGTCCACCAGATGGGCATTTCAACTTTTTAAAGTAAAGTAAAGGAGAAAATAAATCACATGTAAACGGTGTACTTCCTGAAATCGTCCACCAGATGGGCATTTCAACTTTGAACAGTAAAGTAAAGGAGAAAATAAATCACGTAAACGGTGTAGTTCATAAAGTCGTCCACCAGATGGACGTTTCAACTTTGAACAGTAAAGGAGAAAAATAAATTACACGTAAACGGTGTAGTTCATAAAATCGTCCACCAGATGGACGTTTCAACTTTGAACAGTAAAGGAGAAAATAAATTACACGTAAACGGTGTAGTTCATAAAATCGTCCACCAGATGGACGTTTCAACTTTGAACAGTAAAGGAGAAAATAAATTACACGTAAACGGTGTAGTTCATAAAATCGTCCACCAGATGGACATTTCAACTTTGAACAGTAAAGGAGAAAATAAATTACACGTAAACGGTGTAGTTCATAAAATCGTCCACCAGATGGACATTTCAACTTTGAACAGTAAAGGAGAAAATAAATTACACGTAAACGGTGTAGTTCATAAAATCGTCCACCAGATGGACATTTCAACTTTGAACAGTAAAGTAAAGGAGAAAATAAATCACATAAACGGTGTAGTTCCTGAAATCTTCCACCAGATGGACGTTTCAACTTTGAACAGTAAAGGAGAAAATAAATTACACGTAAATGGTGTAGTTCATAAAATCGTCCACCAGATGGACATTTCAACTTTGAACTGTAAAGGAGAAAATAAATTACACGTAAACGGTGTAGTTCATAAAATCGTCCACCAGGTGGACATTTCAACTTTGAGCAGTGAAGTAAAGGAGAAAATAAGTCACACGTAAACGGTGTAGTTCATAAAATCGTCCACCACATGGGCATTTCAACTTTTTACAGTAAAGTAAAGGAGAAAATAAATTACACGTAAACGGTGTAGTTCCTAAAATCGTTCACCAGATGGACATTTCAACTTTGAACAGTAAAGGAGAAAATAAATTACACGTAAACGGTGTAGTTCATAAAATCGTCCACCAGATGGACATTTTAACTTTGAACAGTAAAGGAGAAAATAAATTACACGTAAACGGTGTAGTTCATAAAATCGTCCACCAGATGGACGTTTCAACTTTGAACAGTAAAGGAGAAAATAAATTACACGTAAACGGTGTAGTTCATAAAATCGTCCACCAGATGGACATTTTAACTTTGAACAGTAAAGGAGAAAATAAATCACATAAACGGTGTAGTTCCTGAAATCTTCCACCAGATGGACGTTTCAACTTTGAACAGTAAAGGAGAAAATAAATTACACGTAAATGGTGTAGTTCATAAAATCGTCCACCAGATGGACATTTCAACTTTGAACTGTAAAGGAGAAAATAAATTACACGTAAATGGTGTAGTTCATAAAATCGTCCACCAGGTGGACATTTCAACTTTGAGCAGTGAAGTAAAGGAGAAAATAAGTCACACGTAAACGGTGTAGTTCATAAAATCGTCCACCACATGGGCATTTCAACTTTTTACAGTAAAGTAAAGGAGAAAATAAATTACACGTAAACGGTGTAGTTCCTAAAATCGTTCACCAGATGGACATTTCAACTTTGAACAGAAAAAGTAAAGGAGAAAATAAATCACATGTAAATGGTGTAGTTCCTGAAATCTTCCACCAGATGGACGTTTCAACTTTGAACTGTAAAGGAGAAAATAAATTACACGTAAACGGTGTAGTTCATAAAATCGTCCACCAGGTGGACATTTCAACTTTGAACAGAAAAGGAGAAAATAAATTACACGTAAACGGTGTAGTTCATAAAATCGTCCACCAGGTGGACATTTCACCTTTGAGCAGAAAAGGAGAAAATAAATTACACGTAAACGGTGTAGTTCATAAAATCGTCCACCAGATGGACATTTCAACTTTGAACAGTAAAGGAGAAAATAAATTACATGTAAACGGTGTAGTTCATAAAATCGTCCACCAGGTGGACATTTCAACTTTGAACAGTAAAGGAGAAAATAAATTACACGTAAACAGTGTAGTTCATAAAATCGTCCACCAGATGGACATTTCAACTTTGAACAGTAAAGGAGAAAATAAATTACATGTAAACGGTGTAGTTCATAAAATCGTCCACCAGATGGACATTTCAACTTTGAGCAGAAAAGGAGAAAATAAATTACACGTAAACGGTGTTCATAAAATCGTCCACCAGATGGACATTTCAACTTTGAACAGTTAAGGAGAAAATAAATACACGTAAATGGTGTAGTTCCTAAAATCGTCCACCAGGTGGACATTTCAACTTTGAACTGTAAAGGAGAAAATAAATTACACGTAAACAGTGTAGTTCCTAAAATCGTCCACCAGATGGACATTTCAACTTTGAGCAGAAAAGTAAAGGAGAAAATAAATCACATGTAAACGGTGTACTTCCTGAAATCGTCCACCAGATGGGCATTTCAACTTTTTACAGTAAAGTAAAGGAGAAAATAAATTACACGTAAACGGTGTAGTTCATAAAATCGTCCACCAGATGGACATTTCAACTTTGAACAGAAAAAGGAGAAAATAAATTACACGTAAACGATATAGTTCCTAAAATCGTCCACCAGATGGACATTTCAACTTTGAGCAGAAAAGTAAAGGAGAAAATAAATCACATGTAAACGGTGTACTTCCTGAAATCGTCCACCAGATGGGCATTTCAACTTTTTACAGTAAAGTAAAGGAGAAAATAAATTACACGTAAACGGTGTCGTTCCTGAAATCGTCCACCAGATGGGCATTTCAACTTTGAACAGTAAAGTAAAGGAGAAAATAAATCACGTAAACGGTGTAGTTCCTGAAAGCGTCCACCAGATGGACGTTTCAACTTTGAACAGTAAAGGAGAAAATAAATTACACGTAAATGGTGTAGTTCCTAAAATCGTCCACCAGATGGACATTTTAACTTTGAGCAGTGAAGTAAAGGAGAAAATAAATTACACGTAAACGGTGTAGTTCATAAAATCGTCCACCACATGGGCATTTCAACTTTTTACAGTAAAGTAAAGGAGAAAATAAATTACACGTAAACGGTGTAGTTCATAAAATCGTCCACCAGATGGACATTTCAACTTTGAACAGAAAAAGGAAAGGAGAAAATAAATCACATAAACGGTGTTGTTCCTGAAATCTTCCACCAGATGGACATTTCAACTTTGAACAGTAAAGGAGAAAATAAATTACACGTAAATGGTGTAGTTCCTAAAATCGTCCAACAGATGGACGTTTCAACTTTGAACAGTTAAGGAGAAAATAAATTACACGTAAACGGTGAAGTTCATAAAATCGTCCACCAGATGGACATTTTAACTTTGAACAGTAAAGGAGAAAATAAATTACACGTAAACGGTGTAGTTCATAAAATCGTCCACCAGATGGACATTTCAACTTTGAACAGTAAAGGAGAAAATAAATTACACGTAAACGGTGTAGTTCATAAAATCGTCCACCAGATGGACATTTCAACTTTGAACAGTAAAGGAGAAAATAAATTACACGTAAACGGTGTAGTTCATAAAATCGTCCACCAGATGGACATTTCAACTTTGAACAGTAAAGTAAAGGAGAAAACAAATCACACGTAAACGGAGTAGTTGCTGAAATCGTCCACCGGAGGGCACGTTTCAACTTTGAACAGTGGTGCAAAGGAGAAAATAAATTAAACGTAAACGGTGTAGTTCATAAAATCGTCCACCGGATGGACATTTCAACTTTGAACAGAAAAGGAGAAAATAAATTACACGTAAACGGTGTAGTTCATAAAATCGTCCACCAGATGGACATTTCAACTTTGAACAGTAAAGGAGAAAATAAATTACACGTAAACGGTGTAGTTCATAAAATCGTCCACCAGATGGACATTTCAACTTTGAACAGTAAAGGAGAAAATAAATTACACGTAAACGGTGTAGTTCATAAAATCGTCCACCAGATGGACATTTCAACTTTGAGCAGTGAAGTAAAGGAGAAAATAAGTCACACGTAAACGGTGTAGTTCATAAAATCGTCCACCACATGGGCATTTCAACTTTTTACAGTAAAGTAAAGGAGAAAATAAATTACACGTAAACGGTGTAGTTCCTAAAATCGTTCACCAGATGGACATTTCAACTTTGAACAGTAAAGGAGAAAATAAATTACACGTAAACGGTGTAGTTCATAAAATCGTCCACCAGATGGACATTTTAACTTTGAACTGTAAAGGACAAAATAAATTACACGTAAACGGTGTAGTTCATAAAATCGTCCACCGGATGGACATTTTAACTTTGAACGGTAAAGTAAAGGAGAAAATAAATTACACGTAAACGGTGTAGTTCATAAAATCGTCCACCAGATGGACATTTTAACTTTGAACAGTAAAGGAGAAAATAAATTACACGTAAACGGTGTAGTTCATAAAATCGTCCACCAGATGGACGTTTCAACTTTGAACAGTAAAGGAGAAAATAAATTACACGTAAATGGTGTAGTTCATAAAATCGTCCACCAGATGGACATTTCAACTTTGAACAGTAAAGGAGAAAATAAATTACACGTAAACGGTGTAGTTCATAAAATCGTCCACCAGGTGGACATTTCAACTTTGAGCAGTGAAGTAAAGGAGAAAATAAGTCACACGTAAACGGTGTAGTTCATAAAATCGTCCACCACATGGGCATTTCAACTTTTTACAGTAAAGTAAAGGAGAAAATAAATTACACGTAAACGGTGTAGTTCCTAAAATCGTTCACCAGATGGACATTTCAACTTTGAACAGAAAAAGGAAAGGAGAAAATAAATCACACGTAAACGGAGTAGTTCCTGAAATCGTCCACCGGAGGTCACGTTTCAACTTTGAACAGTAAAGGAGAAAATAAATTACACGTAAACGGTGTAGTTCATAAAATCGTCCACCAGATGGACATTTCAACTTTGAACAGAAAAGGAGAAAATAAATTACACGTAAACGGTGTAGTTCATAAAATCGTCCACCAGATGGACATTTCAACTTTGAACAGTAAAGGAGAAAATAAATTACACGTAAATGGTGGAGTTCATAAAATCGTCCACCAGATGGACATTTCAACTTTGAACAGTAAAGGAGAAAATAAATTACACGTAAACGGTGTAGTTCATAAAATCGTCCACCAGATGGACATTTCAACTTTGAACAGTAAAGTAAAGGAGAAAACAAATCACACGTAAACGGAGTAGTTCCTGAAATCGTCCACCGGATGGACATTTCAACTTTTTACAGTAAAGTAAAGGAGAAAATAGATTACACGTAAATGGTGTAGTTCATAAAATCGTCCACCAGATGGACATTTTAACTTTGAACAGTAAAGGAGAAAATAAATTACACGTAAACGGTGTCGTTCCTGAAATCGTCCACCAGATGGGCATTTCAACTTTGAACAGTAAAGTAAAGGAGAAAATAAATTACACGTAAACGGTGTAGTTCATAAAATCGTCCACCGGATTGGCATTTCAACTTTTTACAGTAAAGGAGAAAATAAATTACACGTAAACGGTGTAGTTCATAAAATCGTCCACCAGATGGGCATTTCAACTTTGAACAGTAAAGTAAAGGAGAAAATAAATCACGTAAACGGTGTAGTTCCTGAAAGCGTCCACCAGATGGACGTTTCAACTTTGAACAGTAAAGGAGAAAATAAATTACACGTAAATGGTGTAGTTCCTAAAATCGTCCACCAGATGGACATTTTAACTTTGAGCAGTGAAGTAAAGGAGAAAATAAATTACACGTAAACGGTGTAGTTCATAAAATCGTCCACCACATGGGCATTTCAACTTTTTACAGTAAAGTAAAGGAGAAAATAAATTACACGTAAACGGTGTAGTTCCTAAAATCGTTCACCAGATGGACATTTCAACTTTGAACAGAAAAAGGAAAGGAGAAAATAAATCACATAAACGGTGTTGTTCCTGAAATCTTCCACCAGATGGACATTTCAACTTTGAACAGTAAAGGAGAAAATAAATTACACGTAAATGGTGTAGTTCCTAAAATCGTCCAACAGATGGACGTTTCAACTTTGAACAGTAAAGGAGAAAATAAATTACACGTAAATGGTGTAGTTCCTAAAATCGTCCACCAGGTGGACATTTCAACTTTGAGCAATAAAGTAAAGGAGAAAATAAATTACACGTAAATGGTGTAGTTCATAAAATCGTCCACCAGGTGGACATTTCAACTTTGAGCAGTGAAGTAAAGGAGAAAATAAGTCACACGTAAACGGTGTAGTTCATAAAATCGTCCACCAGATGGGCATTTCAACTTTTTAAAGTAAAGTAAAGGAGAAAATAAATAACAAGTAAACGGAGTCGTTCCTGAAATCGTCCAACGGAGGGCACATTTCAACTTTGAACAGTGAAGGAGAAAATAAATTACACATAAATGGTGTAGTTCCTCAAATCGTCCAACAGATGGACGTTTCAACTTTGAACAGTAAAGGAGAAAATAAATCACATGTAAACCGTATAGTTCCTGAAATCGTCCACCAGATGGACGTTTCAACTTTGAACAGTAAAGGAGAAAATAAATTACACGTAAACGGTGTAGTTCATAAAATCGTCCACCAGATGGACATTTCAACTTTGAACAGTAAAGGAGAAAATAAATTACACGTAAACGGTGTAGTTCATAAATTCGTCCACCAGATGGACATTTCAACTTTGAACAGTAAAGGAGAAAATAAATTACACGTAAACGGTGTAGTTCATAAAATCGTCCACCAGATGGACATTTCAACTTTGAACAGTAAAGGAGAAAATAAATTACACGTAAACGGTGTAGTTCATAAAATCGTCCACCAGATGGACATTTCAACTTTGAACAGTAAAGGAGAAAATAAATTACACGTAAACGGTGTAGTTCATAAAATCATCCACCAGATGGACATTTCAACTTTGAACAGTAAAGGAGAAAATAAATTACACGTAAACGGTGTAGTTCATAAAATCGTCCACCAGATGGACATTTCAACTTTGAACAGTAAAGGAGAAAATAAATTACACGTAAACGGTGTAGTTCATAAAATCGTCCACCAGATGGACGTTTCAACTTTGAACAGTAAAGGAGAAAATAAATTACACGTAAATGGTGTAGTTCCTAAAATCGTCCACCAGGTGGACATTTCAACTTTGAGCAGTGAAGTAAAGGAGAAAATAAGTCACACGTAAACGGTGTAGTTCATAAAATCGTCCACCACATGGGCATTTCAACTTTTTACAGTAAAGTAAAGGAGAAAATAAATTACACGTAAATGGTGTAGTTCATAAAATCGTCCAACAGATGGACGTTTCAACTTTGAACAGTGAAGGAGAAAATAAATTACACGTAAATGGTGTAGTTCCTAAAATCGTCCACCAGGTGGACATTTCAACTTTGAGCAGTGAAGTAAAGGAGAAAATAAATCACATGTAAACGGTGTACTTCCTGAAATCGTCCACCAGATGGGCATTTCAACTTTTTACAGTAAAGTAAAGGAGAAAATAAATTACACGTAAACGGAGTCGTTCCTGAAATCGTCCACCAGGTGGACATTTCAACTTTGAGCAGTGAAGTAAAGGAGAAAATAAATCACGTAAACGGTGTAGTTCCTGAAAGCGTCCACCAGATGGACGTTTCAACTTTGAACAGTAAAGGAGAAAATAAATTACACGTAAATGGTGTAGTTCCTAAAATCGTCCACCAGATGGACATTTTAACTTTGAGCAGTGAAGTAAAGGAGAAAATAAATTACACGTAAACGGTGTAGTTCATAAAATCGTCCACCACATGGGCATTTCAACTTTTTACAGTAAAGTAAAGGAGAAAATAAATTACACGTAAACGGTGTAGTTCATAAAATCGTCCACCAGATGGACATTTCAACTTTGAACTGTAAAGTAAAGGAGAAAACAAATCACATGTAAACGGAGTAGTTCCTGAAATCGTCCACCGGATGGACATTTCAACTTTGAACAGTAAAGGAGAAAATAAATTACACGTAAATGGTGGAGTTCATAAAATCGTCCACCGGATGGACGTTTCAACTTTGAACAGTAAAGGAGAAAATAAATTACACGTAAACGGTGTAGTTCATAAAATCGTCCACCAGATGGACATTTCAACTTTGAACAGTAAAGGAGAAAATAAATTACACGTAAACGGTGTAGTTCATAAAATCGTCCACCAGATGGACATTTCAACTTTGAACAGTAAAGGAGAAAATAAATTACACGTAAACGGTGTAGTTCATAAAATCGTCCACCAGATGGACGTTTCAACTTTGAACAGTAAAGGAGAAAATAAATTACACGTAAACAGTGTAGTTCATAAAATCGTCCACCAGGTGGACATTTCACCTTTGAACAGTAAAGTAAAGGAGAAAATAAATCACATAAACGGTGTAGTTCCTGAAATCGTCCACCAGATGGACATTTCAACTTTGAGCAGAAAAGGAGAAAATAAATTTCACGTAAACGGTGTAGTTCATAAAATCGTCCACCAGATGGACGTTTCAACTTTGAGCAGAAAAGGAGAAAATAAATTACACGTAAACGGTGTAGTTCATAAAATCGTCCACCGAAGGGCACATTTCAACTTTGAACAGTGAAGGAGAAAATAAATTACACGTAAATGGTGTAGTTCATAAAATCGTCCACCAGATGGACATTTCAACTTTGAACTGTAAAGGAGAAAATAAATTACACGTAAACGGTGTAGTTCATAAAATCGTCCACCAGGTGGACATTTCAACTTTGAGCAGTGAAGTAAAGGAGAAAATAAGTCACACGTAAACGGTGTAGTTCATAAAATCGTCCACCACATGGGCATTTCAACTTTTTACAGTAAAGGAGAAAATAAATTACACGTAAACGGTGTAGTTCCTAAAATCGTCCACCAGATGGACATTTCAACTTTGAACAGTAAAGGAGAAAATAAATTACACGTAAACGGTGTAGTTCATAAAATCGTCCACCAGATGGACATTTCAACTTTGAACAGTAAAGGAGAAAATAAATTACACGTAAACAGTGTAGTTCATGAAATCGTCCACCAGATGGACATTTCAACTTTGAACAGTAAAGGAGAAAATAAATTACACGTAAACGGTGTAGTTCATAAAATCGTCCACCAGATGGACGTTTCAACTTTGAACAGGAAAGGAGAAAATAAATTACACGTAAACGGTGTAGTTCATAAAATCGTCCACCAGATGGACATTTCAACTTTGAACAGCAAAGGAGAAAATAAATTACACGTAAACGGTGTAGTTCATAAAATCGTCCACCAGGTGGACATTTCAACTTTGAGCAGTGAAGTAAAGGAGAAAATAAGTCACACGTAAACGGTGTAGTTCATAAAATCGTCCACCACATGGGCATTTCAACTTTTTACAGTAAAGTAAAGGAGAAAATAAATTACACGTAAACGGTGTAGTTCCTAAAATCGTTCACCAGATGGACATTTCAACTTTGAACAGTAAAGTAAAGGAGAAAATAAATCACGTAAACGGTGTAGTTCCTGAAATCGTCCACCAGATGGACGTTTCAACTTTGAACAGTAAAGGAGAAAATAAATTACACGTAAACGGTGTAGTTCATAAAATCGTCCACCAGGTGGACATTTCAACTTTGAACAGTAAAGGAGAAAATAAATTACACGTAAACGGTGTAGTTCATAAAATCGTCCACCAGATGGGCATTTCAACTTTTTAAAGTAAAGTAAAGGAGAAAATAAATCACAAGTAAACGGAGTCGTTCCTGAAATCGTCCACGGGAGGGTACGTTTCAACTTTGAACAGTAAAGGAGAAAATAAATTACACGTAAATGGTGTAGTTCCT